>NC_045565.1:35697644-35802644 GCF_009819795.1 Aythya fuligula
GATTCCCTTATTACTATGAATATATTTAATACTGCCTGTTGAACAATCCAAAGGGTTGTTCCTGAGTTGTACCCAATTATTTTTTTGCTACATTTTAAAATTTGTCTTTTTTTTTTTTTTTTTTTTCTTCCTAGTTTATCTGCCAGCATATGACATTTTCTTACAATTGTTTCTGAGGCACAGCTTTTTCTTGATCCATCCTCTTGCTATCACCTTCACAGCCTTTGCTACTTTTAAGGAACATCCTTCTGTAGATACTCTCCTAACAGCTTGTTTTCTTGCAAACAAATTATTCTGTCTCTTCTCAGTACCCTTATCCTTCCATGGGGCCCATTACACCACTACACTTCCTTTATACAAGAAATCTGTTGATCCTTCAGCTGCTTTGGATAGAGTCAGGTTTCTTGAATTTGATGTATTGGACAATGTGCATTCACCACCCTGCCAGGCTTGGCTTTCCAGAAGCACTGTGGTGGGACCTTCTACCTGCTCATTTTCTTTCCTTTTTTTTTTTTTTCTTTTTTTTTTTTTTTTTTTTCCCTACTTATAATGGTAGTGCCACATTGTCTGTACTTCATTTTCTCATGGAAGTTGCAGAGGTGCCCATTGGGTGGGAACATTCCCATGGGACCAACCCTCAGCTCCCATGGTACTTGACCCAGATCGGTACCCAGCCCTGTGAGGCCCATGCCCATTTTTCTCATCTCTAGAAAAGATCAATTTAAGTTAATTTGTCTGTATCAACCATTTCTGAGTGGTGGTCTTTAAAAAATAAAAAACAACTTGCCTTTAAACTCTTTTTTTCCCCTCAATTATGTCCTCTCCAGATGATTTACTGTTATTATGACTATTTTCAAGGGTCAGCTACATTTATTTCCAGAACTAACTCAAGTGTGTTTTCCTGGAGCAAGGACCACATACTAATTTTAATGAACTGGCCCCACAAGTGATGGTGTCTGTGAGGTGCTCAGGACTGGTGCTCAACCCTCAGCCAAACCCTACCCCAAATAAAAGCAGAATCATTGTGGCTCTGTGGTTCTAGGTAGGCAAAATGCACTGTGCCACAAGCCTACTCTGAAAGGTTATTTCCCAAGCCCCAAGTTTTCATCTGTTTTATTTAAAACTGAATTTTACCTGAGTGTCTCCCGATCAGCTAACCCAAGTAAGTTGCAGCAGCTCATGCTGAAGGGAAAATAATTCAAAAGTTTAAGGATTATACTTTATTCATACTGTGATCTCTCAGCAAAAACGTCTCAGGGATGTGTGTTTATCTTGGTCTGGGCCCACTTTAGCAGTTTTTACCCTTTGGCTTCACCTCAAGCAAAACAATATCAAGTGAGCCAAAAGTGATGATAAACACACGCACAGAGCTCTGAAGTTCTCCTTCCCGAGCGGGGAGAAGGCTCCACCAGCCTCGTGCTGGAGTTGCTCTCATTCCCAGCCCTGCCGAGTGACAGCTTTATTGTTAAATAAAACAAATTAATTGCTTCAACTGTCTTAACTAGTTGCTAGAAATGAAATTCTTCACTTGTTTGGCTGCCAAAAATAATGACAGAAATATAAACATGTTACAAAGCCGAGGGTTTCTCAGGAAAGCTAAATATAATGGGCCTAATTTTGCCCTGGGCAGATGCACTGGGGCACTTCCCGGTGACTTCTGAGGGAATTTCATGAGTGTTTTTAAACAAGAATGCAACCCCCACACTTGACATATCAAGTGCACATCCCTCTCTCTTTTTTTTTTTTTTTTTTTTTTTTACTCCGTCTTTACTCTCTGTGCACCTACCTTTGTGCATTTCTGTTTGCAAAAAGACCTTTCACAATAATTTTGTTATTTTCACAATTTCTTTACAATATTTATCTCTCCATGAAAGGATTTCTTTTAAATATTGGAGGGAGAAACTTCATCTTAAATGCCTTCAGTAGAGGTAGCTGTTTTGAGAAGCTTGGCTGAATTCTTGACATTCAGGAAAATCGAATGCCCCTGCCCTTGTGCATGAAGATGCACACATGTGTCCTGGTAAATGGACAGAATTTGGGAGCCTCTGGAGTTAGAGGAAAGGTACAGGGAACATCCTGATGAGGTAAAAGGAGGAGTAATTTAATTGTCTAACTCCTTCTGTGCTCGAGAATATCAGACAGATGGGGAGGATAAAACAAGGAGCTCAATAATTAATTTTCATGTTCCTCACTAGTGGGACCTCTTTAATCCCTGTTCCTGTGATTATAGAGAAAGGTTGGATTCTGAAGTTTCACTCATTAGCTACGTGTTGTATGAAAATACCTGTATTTTCAAAAGGAATAGTGACAAGAATGAAAAATTTCCGCTATTAAAAATATCTTGGTGTCAGGGACTTTCGTGAAAGAACAAAAACTCTCTGATTCCCTCAGATAAATAATGAAACAGATGGTTGTTGGGAGGTGAAAGGTCAAACCTTCCCTGTTGACTAAAACACAAGGTTGACTTAAAAGATTTCCTGAAGTTATTCAAGATGCAGTGCATCAGGCTGTGTCTCCTGCCTCCCAAAGACGTGGCGTGGGCATCCTAAAACCCTTGCCAGGGGCAGGTGGGCTCCAGCCACTCATCCAGGGGAGGCTGACACCCATTCCTGCAAAAAACTGCGCTTCTGCAAACTGCATGTATAATAAAGGATATCGGTGAATAATTAAGTGAACTTGTACGGGGATATAGGTTATCTGAAAGGCTAAATATTAAGATTTAATCCACTTCCTCAATGAACTGCACACTTCTGACCTGAAATGGTAGTTGATAAAGGCATCACGAAAAGCTGTAAAGTCCTGAGAAAATTATCAGCAATGTAATTTAGAAAAACGGAAGGAAAACAAACAAATAATGTCTGTAAGGTTAAGCTTCTGCATTCATTAGCAGACTCCTATTAAAGGAGAAGAGGGCATTTTTAAAGCAGCATATAGACTAACTAAAGAGGCAGATGCTCTAACTCATATGATTCAACATAATTTTAGCACAAATTGTGCAATCACTCAAACACACAAACATTTCAAGGTAATTTTCGTAAATCCCTATTGTGATCTAATTTCTTATTAAGGAGAATAAAGCGGGCCGCTGTTGCAATTCATCAGCTCTTTGCACTGCAGAGCAACTGCTGGAGTTCATTTCATGGTTTTTGCTGAAAAAGGATATAGACTTAAATTTTGGGAATTACTAACAACAACCTTCAACTAAATACTCTTTTATTTTTTTTATTTTTATTTTATTTTTCCCAGATAGAGTTTAAGGCTAGATACAAAAATTGTATCTGAGATCTGAGGAGGCCATAAGAATCAGAGCCCACCTAAGGGCCAAATGACTGAGCACTATGGGGTGGCTTGCAAGGGACATGGTGCAGCAGAAGACACCCATGGGCTTCTCATGAAGGGCATCTCTGTGCAGAATGACAAAGTGCCACATGAAGAGCACACTGTGTTTATTATTTCTGCCTTCTTAAACAAGGTCAAATATTCCTTTCTCATGTGGACTTGGGCCTGGCTCCCACAGCCTTCTCCAGGCCACCTCCACAGGCTGAGGCACACGAGAGCACCGTGCTGCTCCTGCCACCAGCGATGGTGCCAGTGGTCACGCTTACTGCTGCAGTCACACGAGTGCAATAAGTAAGACAAATACAAATCTCTTGCATAGTAATTTACAAATAAAAGTTCATTTTGCTCTAAAGGAGGCGCACAGCTGCTGGTGCGTGCTGTACATGTGCGAAGGGGGAATTCCCTGACTTCACAGCAGAAGAGGCAAGAGATGCCGCTCCATAATTTGACCTAATTTTTTTCCAAATACAAAATGACCTGTTACAGCATCCCAGGGAGAATATGAATTAGCCCAGGTCAATAGGAGGTCAAATAGATAGGGTGCTAAAATCCCTTTACTACTTTGTAGTATCTTATGCTAATTCAGTTCCCTTCTCTGTGATAAACAAAGCCAGTTGAAAGTAGATAGCATCACACAGTGATGGGTCCCAAAGCTACAATTTAATACAAATCTAGTAATTCCATTATACAACATATCCAGTTCATTTAGAGGCAGCGAATACTTAAGAAGGTCCAGGACTGAAATACCTTAGCTGATATATTTAAAATATAAATAATCCAGCAAAATTTCATTTGTCACATAAACCTAATAGATGCACATGATAGAAATTCTGTCTGTCCTTTAAAATGTTTCTCACATGTAAATCACAGATCTCAGTTCCTTATATACCAATATCAGAGGTTTTTTAGGTGCATAATCAGTAGGTACATACATACATACAAAAAAATAATAATTATATATTAAAAAAATCCTCCCTGTTCTCTCTCTGTAAAAAGTGATGTTAAATAAGCCTAATGAGAATTCCTGATTTAATAAAGCTTAGCTGTTCACAATGTTTTACAGGCAATGCTTTTCACCTTGGAAGGATTGTGCCTTGTTTGGCAGCTGAACCTCCACAGGGCACCGCTGCCACATTGAGCCCTGGGGCTGGGGACATGAGAGTGGCCGGGGGTATTGGGGCAGACTGCTGCCATGCTTCCAGGTGGCCAGGGACACGGGCTGAGCCTGACGGGCAGCCTCCCAGTGCTCTGCATCACAGGTAGCTTAGAGCAGCCTAAGTGGAACTGCATCACAAAGTAGGAGATGCATAGCACAAGGTATGAGAGTGATATACTTCTTAACAGACAGAGAAACACACATGGAAAAGATGTTCTGGATGGCTGAAGACTCAATGCCACTGACCTCTGAGCTTTCTGAGAGATAAGGTTAGGGCAGGTAACCCCCAGAAAACTTTTACAAAGGATTAAAAATTGCTGAATATCTGCCTGGTGAACAGGAGTGTCGTGATGGCCATTAGGCAGAGGGAGGGAGAGAAATTGCAGAGCAGCACTGTCCAGAGAAATAACTGATGGGCACAAGGGGCCACGTGGAAGCAGAAGAGGAGCAGACCCTCAGCCTGAGCATAAATGACTGGAAAGAGTCATTTTTCTGACCCCATGCACTTTGGGGTCAGTGAAATTAGTACTAACTCCAAGAAACAGTAAAAGGTTTGTGGATGTAACTGGTTTATGCTAAAAATGATGCCTGGCATGGCATAGGTGATATTTTGTTCCAGAAAATGAGAACACACAAGTGACCAGAGCCTTCAGCTGGAAAATTCACAGAACAAAATGTAAATTCTTTGTAATGCAAGAGTAATTCTTTGTAATGCAGTCATGGTAAGATTGAGGTACCTGTCCCAGAAGCAAAATATGTGCAAATACTGCATGGAAGAAAAAATGTCTGACTGCCCAAATGTTCATCTGTATTGCTGCTGCTCAAGGTTGTTATAGATGTGGACGTAATTTTAATAAACAGCTTGTGCTACCTGATAGATGGGGAGAACCAGAGTGGTTTCCTACCAGCTAGGCTCTGCCAACCATCTGACTGTAACGGGATGTAAGATATCTACTGGAAAAATCTCATTTGGAGCTTGCTCTGTCATAGCCCTGTATCCAGTGCTGGATTCTGTTCATATCCACTGTTAGTTTCTGGCATTGTGAGGAAGGGAGGAAATTACATCTTTAAGACTGTGGAAGAGCCAGCTGAAGGCAGAGGTTGTTAAGTGCCAAAGCTCAGGTAGCACAATGCTCCTTGGGACTCAGATATGGAAAGCAGACATTTGTCAGGTTCCTTGGCTCTGAGAATTTAGTGAACTTGTCTCACATAAATTACCAATGATTAGCAATGAAAAGTAAGGTGGTTATTCAACATCAGGCACCTAAGCTAGGTGTCTAAATCAGAGGCAAGAGCTTCCTATACCCTGTCAAAGATATTCCTGTGGAGGGAGTCTGTGCTCTCTTCTATTTTCCACTACTATTAATGCTTCTTCAGGCTACAAAAGGATTTAACCCTACTGGTCAGGTTTTTCATCAATTTTAGCAACTCCTATCCATGGCTCTGGTATAAACGTTCTTGTCTCTTAGACTTTTGCCTTGGATTCCAGCTTTCAGCCCAAATCTCCGGACAGATATCTTCCAGCTAAGCTCAGAGCTTTAGGTCTAACTTAAAATGGCAGGTCGGAGCTTCGCTAACAGAGACATGCTGGAAATTGCTTTCAGTGCACTTTGGTTGGAGTCAGAGAGCTGGTAAAATTAACCTGCTCAGGGAAAAAGCTGCAACAGAAGACACTGAAAGTCTGTGAAGAACTATGGAAGAAATCTAGCCATCCACAACCCGAAATGCAGGGTCTGCTGTAGCAGCCCATTGCAGGGGGTGAAGTGCACAGCCATGGGCAAAACAGCAGCATACTTCCTTCCCTGCTAAATTCTAGGTTCAGGTGATAAAGCTGTCACTCGTTAAGACATGGAGCTAATTGGAGAGGAGCTTGGAGAGGAGGCTGGACTTCAGCTGGCCAGGTTGGTGGGAGCTGCAGATTGCTGGGATTTTCTCCAGGATAAAAGGAGGGTGACAGCAGGACCTGGTTGCTGCCTGTGGGGTTTGCTTTGAGGCTGGAGGGAGGGAAGCCTTGGCCCTGGGAGCAGGAGTTTTTCTCCTTGCTCTTTCATGGGAAAAGTAGAGGTGGGGAGATGCACCATGTCTGCAGGATAGAGGTCCTGGAAGGTGTTTTTCTGCGTGGAAGGAAATATGCACTTTCTGAATGGACTTTTTTTTTTTTTTGCTATTTGATATCTCCTTTCCAGGTGAGTGCCAGTGACCTTTTCACAGGTCCTTTATGAGCTCTGTGTTTTGTTCAGCAGCCCCACTTTGTGAAGCACTGCAGGGTGTAAGGGATCCTGGGAGTCCATAGCAGATCAGTTCTGTCAGGTGCCATTATTTTTTTATTTTGGAATTACTTCATTATTTGGATAAAGATGTGCTTTCAGAGGGGTAATAACACTTTATGCTTTTACAGCTCTGGTGTGATTAATTGTGAGTTTTTAGAAAATCTTGCTAAAGCTATGTTAATGAAAAGGCTGTAAATTATTGTTGCGTTTCCTTCATACTGGCTGAAAACAAGCAATGCTCAGATGCAGGTCAGTGAAGCTAAATGTGTGCCACCTGAAATTAAGACAATTTTTCAAGCCATCAGAAATTTATTTTAGGTAGCAGTGCATGCTATGGTTAGAGCATGAATCCTGATAAGACTCCTGAGTTGTGTTGGAAGCTCTGTTGCTGACTGTGGTTAAGAACATTTTCTTCAAGAATAGCAGTTGGCAAGTTAGAAAAAAATCTATTTTTCTTTAAATAACCCCATGCTGTATCTTAATAGTGTTTTATTATTTATATGCATGCATAGTTCTCACTTTTCTCTGTAGCCTTTTAAAAAATACAGTCCAGTTCTTACAAAAGGACTGAATACATAAGTGTTAGGGACAAGTTAAGAAAACTTCTGCATCACATGCTCTCCACTCCTGCTAATGCCTTCATCCAGCCAATGCGAAGGCTCTCCTATGGTTTGTCTGTAGTTTTATGGCCTCTTATGAAATACCAAAGGAAGCCCATAATGGAAAGATACTCTTATTTCATGGGGTGTGCCTTGAGGTGCACAGCTGTTCTGACCCCTTCCAGCAGCAAGAGCTGTAACTATGGGACTTGGAGATCCTCTGGCTACTTCACTCCAAAGTGAGAGCTGTGAGTCACTTGTGGCAGTGTGTGCTGGTTTCTGCTGGTTGGCCAGGGAGGGGTTTTTGTCTTTCATATCTTTGCTGCTGAACATGTGGATTTTAATACTGTGGAGCATGTTAATAAAGATTAATTGAATACATACTGCTAAAATCTCTTTGTAAGGGTAAATGACACAGCAGTGTTCCCTGGCCACTGCCACAGACTCTCATCTTGAGAGTACAAGGTGAATGTTAATGTGCTGGATGATACTGATGATGGTAGAGGAAGGCCTTGAGCAGAAACTGCAGTTATTATGCTCCTACCTGTGAGACCGTTGGTGTTCTTTTCTGCTGAAGAAATATTCCAAATACTTTGGATTTGACACTGCTATGTAATTTCAATTGATTCTTAGGAAACCACCAGAAAAATCATGGGTGCTTCTGACTGGAATGATGCTCAGTATGTATCTCAGGATTCAATATGTTCAGAGCAAAATGGATACATACATATATAATTTATAGTCTTGTTTTCTTTTTCCACTTTTCCTTATATTTAAAGGAACATATAAAAAAAGAAGGCCAGGTTTAAGCTGCAGCACAGGAACAAATAGCTACAGCTGTACTCAATATGAACAGTTTAACAACTGTCTCAGTCTTTAATTCAATTTTTGTCTTGAGTACAAACTTCAGAGTTCAATGTTAGAAGCAATGCCACATGGAAGAAATGATGCATAAAATAGTACTTTCCCAGTCCATTGGCCTGTTGGTGTACATTACAGCGTGCAAGTCTAGCATGAGCCTCCAGTTTCCTGAGCAACTGAAAGTGTTCTGCTGTACTTATGCATCTAACTAAAGGGTGAGTTTTTAACTTGTATTGTATTTTCCCCAATTATGACAGTTTTTCTGCCTTCTGATCCTGTTCAAGTATTGTTTATTATTGCAGACTGTTAAACAGAATGCACATTGGTGAGGTCAAATGAGGTCCTGTAACACTCATCACTGAAGCCTGTGGGATGAATATACCCTCTTTTCACCTAGATGAGTATAACCTTGCATAGCAAGTTGCTTCTTAGAATATAAAAGCAGCAAAGCTTTTTCAGGCTAAAACTTTAATATTTTGTTCCACGGTGCATTGTTTGTGGTCTCAACCAAGCATGTGCCCACACTGAACAGAGAGACAGAAGGCTGTATGGGAAAATAACACAGAACATGTGCTGCTGTAAGACTGCTCACTGGAGTCTTTCGTTAGGCTTAATTCTTCCAGGAGCAATATACAGCACCTGTGAGTAGGTCAGATACAGCCTGATATCTGTCTCTATGCAAAGAGCTATAGCAATATTTCAGTGTTTCAAGCCTCTACACAGGAGTTGCTTGTTCTCCTCTCAATGTCTTTTTTTTTTTTTTTTTTTCTCCTTACTGACAGCCTTGCTTAGGAAAAGGCAAGGAAAAGAGCTGGTACAGAGTATTTATTTAAACTTGAAATGCTGTCTTGGTCTGTAAAAACAAGCCTTTTCTGATTTCCTAGCTCTGTGCATAAGACTTTAACGAGTCACATCTGGTGGTTCTTCATGTCATGTTACATTATGAATCTTTATGGGCAATTAACTGGTTGGGTATGAAAACACCCACACTAGTAATGGGTCAATGGGCACATCCAGTTTCAAATTCAGCTCAAATTGTTGTCTCTCTCCAAAGAAAAAGCAGACTATTTTCCTTCTGATGAATTTGATGAGACAGTGGTAAAACACAGAGTAAACAGAAAACTTTCTCTGCATAAATATTGGCTGCTGGAAATGGCTAGTGTCCTTCCTCATCTTGTACTTTAAACAAATGTCAATAGCCAAATAACTTCTATATAATTACATTTATTATGGCCATGAAAATAATTGTCTGAGATGTTATGATGAGTTATTTGAACCGTTTTTGGTTTAAAAGTATTACTTAGTGGGTTTAAGAACAACAATAAAAATGTAGCCTAACGGGACTTATGTGGCCAAAAAAAATCTTCTGACCTTGGTGACTATGGGTGGGTAAGAGTTGTTGCACAAGGTTGTTTCTTTCTACCCTGCTCCTTCTTGTGTTTCTCCTTTGTGGAACTTTACATGAGTGCATTTCCTAAATATTCTCCATGGGTAGTAACATGATGAGGGGATAATGGTTTTAAACTATAAGAGCTTAATATATAGAGATTTATAAGAGATATAAGGAGGAAATTCTCCCCATGAGGGCGGTGAGGCCCTGCCCAGGCTGCCCCAGGAGCTGTGGGTGCCCCATCCCTGGCAGTGCCCCAGGCCAGGCTGGGGGCTTTGGGCAGCCTGGGCTGGGGGCAGGGGTCTCTGGTCTCTACCAACCCAAACCATTCTATGATTTTTATTTATTTATTTGTTTTTCCTGACCACATCACAGTCTGTTCTGATGCTGAGTCCTGCCAGTGACTTCAGCAAACCTGGAAAGGGCAAAGAATGCCAGGTGCTCTTCATCTTCCTTATTGAGCTTATTTCTTAGCTATGATCAAAGCAGGTACAGATGTGGCACATGGCTCCTGGGCACAACGCTGTTTGTCACCATGTTACTCTGGTGCATCAGCTCCATCCATGTGCACTCCAAAAACCATAAGACAGTAATTTCCTTGTTGCATCCCTGCAGTGCAGAAACTCCTCCAAAATCATCAGTTGTGGTGGAAGAGAGAAGGGGTTTGCCATGAATGTTGGTGGTGCAAAGCAGGGATTTGCAAGGTTACAGCTCATGTCAGGAGTTAAAGTGTACCTCGTTTATTTGAGGCCTTAATAATGAAAATATGTTGGTATTGATAAAGCAGTGTGAGCTGGAGGGATGGGCAGCACTGTGCACTAGTGGCTCAGCTGCTCGCTGTGTGCAGGAGCCAGGCATGTAAGAAGTTAAACCAAGCATTGTGAAACCAGATCAGGTCTCAACTGTCTGTTTAAAAAGTAACATCTCTAGTTTTTACATGAATTTTTAATTTTAGATGACACCTTTGACTGGAAGTGACAGTGGAGCAGATCATTTGTGTAATTACAGCAACAGTCGTTGAGGAAGGAAAGAATATCTCCAAAGCATATAAAACATGAAATGGATTTGATAGTGTATGAACCCTGTAACCGGAGCTGCAGGAACCTTCTGGCTTAGAGAGGCTGTAAACCTGGTAATGTCTTAGCCGAGGTACTAAAAAGTCATGAGATCAGTCTTCCTCTGCTCTTCAGGTGAAGTGAAGTAATTAATACAGTGGAAAATGTGAACTTTTAATGAGTCTAAGAAGGCTTAGCCACCCTGCTAACAATAGAGATGTTAACGTGCTGGATGGCTGCGGAAGGGGTGCTTAGCGCATGGCCAATTCTGTGCAATGGGTTTGGAGTTCGCTTTGTTACGCAAATTCTAAATTCTTTTCAGGAGGACAGCAAGCACTGGCCATTAGCTTAGTGTAAATAACTGGCTCACTTTCAAGTTGCACCTCTTCTAGAAATGTTTTGAACGTGCCACCTTTTTTTTTTCTTACAACAAGCTGTCCTTAAGCTAATAAAAATTTTTTCTCATTACAGGGTGAGATACTTTACACATCGTTCTAGGAAACATTATGCATGATGTAAATGTGTCAGGATTTCCTACAATGAACACACAAGGCAATCAGCAGAAAAACTGGAGTATCTACAAAGCAAGATTGAAGCGATGTGCTGCTGAAAAGGAAACTTCCTGTGATGGTAAAGCAAATGCTTAGGATGTGTTGCAACAGATTCCCTAAATACTGTGAGAGAAAATCTTGGGCAAAATAACCTGTACACAACTGAGAACCTGGTAATGATCCTAGAAGTCTGTTTTTGATAAATGGGAAATTATTTTCTGCTATTTAAAAATGTGAAATCTAATGCATTTTTTTTTCTTGCTTATGTGAATATCACAGCTAATTAGCCTTAGTTAAGTAAAGCATAGCCTTTTTAAATTAGAGACAAGTTCCTTTGCCCTCTGAAGAATTGTCTGTTATTTGCATTGTTAATATTAATATCCTGCAGCGTCTGAACTCTGAGACTGTGTCATTGGAGACAGCCTTGTAACAAACAACTTGGATCTTCAGTAAAATCACGACTTTTAGATTTATTTAAAAAAAAAAAAAAAAAGGAACAAGTAGTGGTGAGTGAAGTCTCATGTTTAAGGTAAAACTCAGATTCAAGCTGCGAGCCTCTGAAAAGTCAATTTGTACTTTCTCCAGAATATATTGTATGCAATTGAGCCAAAACTGTCAGAGCAAGTGAAGCTGTCTCACCTGGTGGGAACTCCAGGAGCTGTAAGGTGGGTGAACGATGGGCTGTGAGGGCTGCTGAGGAGGTGAGGTGCAGCTCCTGGTGATGCCCCCAGGCTGCAAGGCTGAAAGGGCTGTCTGGGCACAGGGAGCATTACGGTGGGGATATTGGGAGTTGGTAGTAAGCCTTTCTCTTTTGTTCCTGCTCTGTCATTCCTCTGTAGAAGGTAGATGAAAAGCAGGCCTTGAGCAGGAATATTTATCAGTGTCCCTATTTGCCACCTCACTTAAAATTACCTACGTATTGTGACAACAGTTTTGAAAGTATAGAGTGGTGGCAATTGCATAAACAAATGATGCTTTAAAGCAACAACTCTGCAGATTTTCATGTGCCATGGTATGTGAGCAAATGAGAACACACCTGTGTTAACCAAAGAAATGTGAGGATGCGGGTGCTGAGCTATTGCAGAGCTGGAGGAGAGGCAGAGTTTTGGTTGTGTTTAAAAAAAAAAAAAAAATCATAACAGAGTGAAGAAAATGTTTTTCAGAGTTGCTATCTTCTTGAACTGCACCCATATGAGCAAAACAACAGAGCAGGGACAGTGGGTATGGGATTTAGTGTGCTGTGGAGGCAGGTGGGACACCCCATCCTCTGCCATCTCCAGCTGCTCAGGCTGGGACCTGTGTTTTGCAGCAGGCAGGTGTTCAGCTCATAAAGCACGGGTGAGGAATAAGTGAATGCAGATCAACTGGAAAACTATGAAAAGTATTACTAGAGATGAGGTAGAAGTAAGTAGAATTTATTTGCATAGCAATGAATACTGAAAGGGTTAGGTTAATGTGTCTTAAATGCTGTGAAAAATACATGACTCAACATGGAATGATCTTTACTGTTTATGTTTTGCTTGCACTTGAAGATCACTGTGAAGACCAAATGCTTCCTGAGATGGGTACTGTTCTGGTGCCTACATATACACCAGGAGGACTGGAAAACTGCCCCAAAGAGTTAAACGGCTGGTCAACATCAAAGACAGCAGAGAGATGTCTGGCTGTGCTTAGTGTGTAAGTACTGTTGTATTACAACTCCATTGTGAACTGAAAATCTGTTTCCACATACACAGTAAAAATAGGATTTCCACCAAAGTTGAGGTCTTCCATACGTGTCCTGATGGACTAGGAAATAGCTTGAAGTTCTTCATCAGTTGCTCTATTAAATGATCTAACTGAAAGTAAATGCTATTAATAAAGAATTAAATACCGAAATAGGATGCATGATTTCAAATTGAAGGCCATACGGTTGCATACAATCAATAGCTAACACCTAGCTAACAATATCAAAACTCCTTGGGAGGTTTAGAAGACCCTGTCCCATTAATTGGAATAACTGAGCACCCAGATCCCCAAGATGACTTTAAAGTCTGTCTAAACATATCTTTCTGCTCAGTGTTCACAGGGTTGGGTGGAAGCAAAGATTCTGGGATATGATAATTTCATACTAGAATAAATCTTGTATAAGTTAAAATCCCTGCAAGCTCCAAAGTAGTAGGAGTTATGTACTGGGGAATCTTTAACAAGATTACTGGTTCAATAAATGAAGATTTTATCTCGGCTCCTTTGAGACGAGGAAGACACCAAGGGATTGAAGAGAAGCAAATACAACCCCAGCTTGCAGAGGGAGGAGGAAAGCTAGGGAAAAACAGCCAGGATATGATAGACTAGTACATCTGACCTTGGTGCTAGGCAAAACTCTAGAAACATTAATAAAAGATGAGATCAGAACATCTGGAGAAATAAACTAGTTGGCATGGTTTCATAAGGGGTAAATCCTGTCTGACAAATCAGTTGGAATTTTTTAGGGAACTAATGTAGAAAGCAGGCATGGGTGAAAGCACTGGGCTTATTTTTGTCCTTTTGGACTCCAAGCACCAACTGAAACAGAAAAGATGGCTTGCACAACTGAAGTGTGGGTTAGATTAACCCTGGTGTAAGAGGGAGGAAAGTGAGGTGTAACAGAAGGCAGTATCGATCTACAGCTGATACTGAGGATTAAGCAACAGCTCCATGCATGTCTTCTACAAAACATGTGTAACATTTCTAGTGGCATGAACAAAGTGAAGTATATGGATTAAATTTAGAAAGGACTACTGCACAAGATGGAGGAAGTGTAGAAGTGTTCCTCAAAGTAGGTGATGAATAAACTGAAGTTTGAAATTTGTAGGTCTGAGTTATATCCGTGATCTATCCTCAGGTATATTTTTCAGAATTGTAAGCAAGGAACTTACAGGACCAATATGAAGGATCAGCATAAACCCTAAGCATGAGCTGTGGAGCGAGCAATAACTTTAATTTGGCGTACTGTAAAGTACTTACCTGGACCTCCATAGGCTCCTCTGCCTGATGTGGGACACTGCAGCATCAAATGGACATCCTGGGGATTGGAAAGGGCAGAGGATGGCAAAAAGGATGACAGCAATACTTATGAAGTTGCTATGTGCAGAAAGCCTGAAAAACCTGGAAAAGCACTTGGGGGGAGGGGGGAGAGCTTTCTCTTTCTATGTTTGAAAGATGCATAGGAGGAGTTTGGGAGTAGAACTATTAAAAAAAACTTCTTAAACTTACTTTGAATCACAGAATGTGTTCATAAATGTGAAGTGTAAAGGAAAGTAGGTGAAATAAGAGTATAAATGCTTTTATTTCTTTCAGGATGAAAGAAACTTAAATTGCTGTCACTGTGCCCAAAAGGAGGCAGCCTGCATTGCCACCTAGCTGGGCTAAAACATAGGGAGACATCAATGGAGCAGAAAGTGGGGTTTGGCACTGGTTTTCTCTAGCAGAAGTTCCATCTTGACCAGTTATGTAGCTGAAGGCCAAGTGATTAATCTGAAGTATTAAGACAGGAGGAAGAGCTGTGTGTGGGCAGTGCTGGGGGCTCAGCTGGTGGGCGGTGCCTTGCTTGTCGGGATGCTCTGCCAAAGGGCATGAGGAAAGGCCAGAGCTGTACCTGGAGAGAGATCTTGTTTTGTACACTGCATCCTGTGCTGCTTGTCTCATCCATGTCATTCACAGAGGCTCTTCTAACTCCCTCATCTTGGGGGATGATGGGGCATAACACAGCAGGACATAATACCTGACACAAATTATTTGTCAGGTGGAAAGCAAAATAAAATCAGAGGGCAAAGAAAAGTACTTAATAAAAATCCTCTTATAAATACTGAAGATTCCCAATAAAGAAAAATACTGATAGAGATAACTAGCATGAAGTTGAAGGGCTTCAAGTTAAACACGTGTCAAGGTCTGGGTTTACTGGACTCATGTAAATGGATGAGGAGACAAAAGTGCATCAGTGCTGGAATGCCATTGAGCAAAGTGACTGTGTACACATGCTGTGACCTACAAGTGATTAGCTAGCAGCAATCTTGCTAGTTTTATTGTTGAGTCACAAAAACACTTGCTGTATATATGACCTGCTAATTAGTCCACTAGCACAGCTACTAATACACTAATTTATGGAGAAATAACATGAGAAAAAATGAGGCAGTGCAGTTTGTTTTGTAATGGAGCTGCATGCACATTCTCTTATCCAAAGTGTACTGAACTTTGTGAATAAAAATAGAAATACCACTGTTGCCTCATGCTCAGTGACACTGTTGATGTGATGTGAGCCAGAGCAGCACAACGTTCTCTGCTCTAAAAAATCACTTTTTCCATCAGATTGTATAAGTGCTGCATAAAGCCACTCTTGTGTTTTTCTTAGATTTATTCAAATTATACTTATTAAACTATGTGTTCAGGTTGGGTTTTTCCTTACAGTAAACAGTTGGTAAATCAGCATGGCCAAAAAAAAATAATAAAAAAATTCATCTGAAACCTTGAAAATGAAACATACTTAATGTGAGAGAAATCATTTCTTAGGGACGGAAGTTCACATCCATTTACTGGTTTATATGACTTGTGAATACTTCTGCTCTTCATGGGCTTGTTTAGGAGTGATGACCCCAAAACACAATTGGGATGTTCTTCTGGGATTTGCTGTCTGAGCAAAAACAGGAAATATAAGAATCTTGTGAGAAACTGCTCTAACGCACTGCTAACTCTTTTTGTAGGGCCAAGATGGAGGGGCAGTGCAAGTTGCAAGGTTTATATCTAACTGCTCAGGTGCATTTCCTTTTGAATCTGGCTGCTCTGGTAGTTTTCTGCCATTTTTTCTTCCCCTATTTCTGTGAATTTTAACTATATTTGTATTCAGTTCTACTAGAGTATTAGTCCACTTACTTCAAGGCACTTTGTATTATATATGATGGAGCAGATATAAACTGGAGTAACTCCAATGCCTTCCCAGAGCATGAAGCTGTTGTGTCAATGAAGCTGTATTTCTCTTTTAACCCACTTCTCACTTTTCTGCTTTTTTCCCCAATGCCTCCAGGAATGAGTCACTAATAGCTGCTATTCAGGAAAAAAGTGAGAACTCTTTCAGTCTATAATTCACCCTCACAATTCAAGCAACTGAGTCACTTTTGAACCCTTCTATATTGCATCATTACATAACCACCAAAACAGATGCAGTGCTCAGCTTGTAAAGATAATACCAAATTCACTGCAGGACTGCTCCGATCTCCCTTTCAAGTCCTGTTCAGGTCAATAGGATTTCATCACATACTCTTAAGCTGACGTCAGGTGCTCGGAGTCACTGTACCTGCTCCCCATCTGTGTCATTTTCTTGCAGTGACGAGCTGTGCGTGTGACTGATGCTGTGTGCTGGTGGCTCATCCTGCTGCATGTGGTGCTGTGACCTGCCTAATCAAGCGCCATGAGACTCTAACCTGCAGAACATGATGGGAATCAGTACACAATTTAAATCTGTCATGCTTTTTTTTTTCCCTGCTACAGATAAAAGTATGTTGATTTGCCAGCCCCAACTGTGAAATGTTCCCACTGCCTGAACCATTTTCTGCACAACACTTGTTTTCTTTGTAAAAGCTTTTTTCTATTGATCTGAATTGACTTGTGCAGAAAAGCCTTGTGAGTTCAATGCAAATTGTTACTGGGCACTTACTGTGAGCAGCAGAGCAATACAAAAGGATGCTGTTGGTGTAGATGTACAGTGTATGTATTTCAAGACATGTCTCCCTGTATTGATATTTAGTCTGATCTTGCTTTCAGAGTATAAGCAAGTAGTCAATTAATGCATTTTTAAATGTTTTGAGGAGAAGCTAAATCTAAAATCTGAGGAGGGCACATGTTTGGTAGAGTAATGCTGAATCTGTGCATTTTTCCAGATTGAACTGAAATTGATCTCATTCTTTCAGCTAAGATAACATCAACTACTAGACTTTTGTCCCAGGTGTACGTTGGAGATGCGGAAAGGCACCAAAATGCCACCAGAAACAGCATCTCATTTAGCTTTTTTTTCCCTTGCTGAAATAATTGTTTTTAAGAAGTCCTCTTTCTGTGAGTCAGTTGTGCAGTTCAGTTCCTTTACTGAAGACCTGTGAGTATGTTTGGGGTCAGAAGAAATATCAATTTAATGATTTAACTATGCATACTCTGTAGCCTCCTTAAGCTCCCTGCTGCACACAAGGCTCTCAGCCCCTAGGCTGTCCACATGCCAGCCACAGTGAGTGGGGTGAAGTCTTGTTTGCTTGAGGTGTATCTATGCTAGCAGGATTTGGCCCTTCATACTTCTGTTCAAGACTGAAAATATGTTATAAAGCAGCAAGGCTTGTTGTAGGTAAACGTTTCCACATCAGTGACAGAATAAAGCGCCCAAAGAGAATGCTTGCAGTATTCATGATGGTCTTCTAGCTCCAGAATAAGAAGGATTTGATGGTAAAAAGACAAAAAAAAATGAATCTTCCATTCATGAACAAAATCTCCAGGAGCGTGCAGGTGGAGCAGCAGACCGCAGCAAGCTCTTCCATGCAGCTGAGCCGTGCTGTTTACCCAAGCTCTGTCACAGCAGCTCCCACCTCTGAGCCTTTCCTGAGCATGAACTACAAAATTTAGCTCAAAGCTGTCAGCCAAACCATAAATTATCAAATTTATACTTGCATTAAAATCTCTCTGAGGCTGGTTTGCTCATTTTCTGATAAATCAATAAACTTCTGCCAGTGGAGGCTAGCTTTCAGTTGCATTTCTGAGTTATTTTCAATTTTGACATCTGCATGAGTGCTGTGTTGGGCTTGCTCAGGTGGAGAATCTGGGTGATGCTTCCTGTGCATGGAGCAAGGATGTGTCTCCAAATTCCTTATGTCGAAACATTCACATGAAATTTGACCAGAACAGAAATGTAAAGATTTCGCTTTGTTGGGCAAATATCTTATGTGATTCCTTTCGACGTGAAATGAAGAGCAGCCATGGCCAGAATGACTATCCTTGACGTGGAACATGCTTCCTATGCTATGATTCTCATCTGCTGGAGAGTGGGGAAAAAAAAAATAAATTAATAATAATCTAGTGCCTACATTCAGAAAAAAAACCCTGTACTTGTGGTGCCATCTTCCAGAAGATGGTGTCTGGTTTGATGGTGAGTGGCTGCTCACTCTGTGCTTACAACAAGAGCTTCTCAACACAAACTTTCATAAAAAGTGTAGTTTTCAATGTGGGGTACAAAGACGTCTTTTGTTGCTTAGATTAAAGACAAACCCTTTCTTATCAGGGTAAGGAAAAATTAATGGCAATGGCATTTGGTGTTTTTGTGTGTATGTTTTTCATTTTTTAAGAATGATTGGTTTGCATAAGGGCAAGATGACTCCTCTGCTTGTTCCTCCCTTGTCTTTCTCTCTCCTGCCAAGCTGGAGTTGGCACATGGCTTCAACAAGGGGAAGCCTTTTGCAGGGGGCTGCAGTGGGTGGCAGCCTCTGAGGAGCCTTGTGCTGCCTTGTGGGGGCACTACAGGAACCTGTGGGGAAGGACAGCTGCTGCAGGTTAGAGACTGGAGATAGCTAAAGCCTTAACTGTGCTTTGTAACTATTTAAAAAGCAAAGCTAGATCTCTTTCCCCATGATATGCATTTCAGCCCAAATCCGTCAAGGCTCTTGCATCTCACTCTAAGCTCATGAGCAGGCCCCTGCAGAACCACACATGGGCTTCAGCCAGCCCACGCTTACACATGCGGTGTTGATTCAGGATTAAGGTGAACAGAGCTGGCTCCTCTGGGGACGTATATATTAGACTTCTCAAAAAACTTTTGACCTTAGCCATGCTCATTTTGTATTTTAAGTAATCGTGATGGCTCCCACGATGTAACACCTCCTGAAACTCGCAGTCGGCTGCTAGTGTGGTTACCGGGTGAAGGTTTTGAAAGGGGCCAAAATGGTTCGAGGAAATAAATCCTGTTGAATGCCAGTGTGACCTGAGCACCACGCTCCCCCAGGGCTTTTGGATCATCCCACCTCATAAGTTGTGGGCAAAAATATTAAATTTTCTGGTGATTTTGGTGCTTCAATTCCAAGACAGTTTGCACAAAGTTTCTGGCAGGGAACTCTGCTCAAAAACCTGAGCTCTTCTCAGCAGCAGCCTCACAGGTCGGGTGCACAGAAAGTCACCTTTCAGAGGGGAAGTTATTTCTGAAATATTGTGATATTTCAATTGTGATTTCAGAAGTGAGCTGTCCCAGCAAAGTATTGCAGCTGGAGAACAAGGGCAGAGAAACACAAAGCAAATACATTAGGTTGTAAATTCATTTTCTGTAGTAACTTTTACATGTCTTCAGTATTTCACGAAGCTGAGGAGCAGACAGGAAATTAAGAAGTTTACATACAAACTGCAACACCCTTCAGAGTGAGAAATTATGTTTTTGTTCTAATCATACGATGCTAAAACTGCTTTCTCAAGTAAAACACCTCAGGCTGGTGTGGGAGCACGTTGCGACACTGCTGTCCATGCGGAGGGCTGGGGCAGGGACATCCACGGGCAGAGCTAATGAGCACCGAGTGACAACGGCATCGCCACCCAGGCACGTGTGACACTCACATGAATATCAAATGAATTCATTATAATCACAGCTATTTCCATGAATACCAAATGAACTTATAATAACCGAACTCCTAAAGAGTTACTATTTTGTTCTTAAAAAAACAACAGAAATAGGGAAAAAAAAATTAACCTCGTTATATTTTGGAGAGGTGATATTTAAACAAGGTTTTTGAAAAAGATTCAGGCAGCTGGTGATAGATTCTGTCCACATTTTTTTTTCTTTTTTAATACAAATATCATTTTTGGATGCTGATTGCAGATAATGAGGACATAGAATGTTTTAATTGCTTAACTATCTCGAGTTAAGTGTGGGTTTTCTTGAAAATGCATGTCTATACTGTAAGAGGACTGTGAAGGTAACACTCCAGGAATGTATAAGCTAACGAAGTGTTCATATGTAGTATCTTTCAGATGTCTCTTGAATTCCTGAAACAAAAAACTGGAGTCAAACATTGGCTTCCACAAGAACATCAGAAAACTGTAACTGAGGTGTGTGTAATTGAGTTATAATTATACACCACAGACTGCAAATACCTTAAAATCTGTAAGCAATAGTTTAAGGGAGGCTGAGAGCATTGCAGGAGAAGGGTTGAAACTTTGCTGGTGGTGTTGAAACGTGGCCATTTGTGTGAAAATGGCTGATGTGCAATCTGTCGGGATAAATGGGCTTTGACTTATTCACCCTAAACATGAAAAAAAAAAAAAAAAAAGAGTAAATCATGGTCAAGCTTTTCTTGCATTGTGGGAGCAGCTCCTGAAATACCAATTAGAAGCTATAATGGGAGCATGGGGTGGGTCTATACAATGAGAAACTTCTGGGTCAGGCAGGAGGCAATAATAATAATACCAAGTACATTTCCTTATTTAACTTTGTTTTTTATTGTGTTCAGCCTCTAGCTGATTTTTTTTTACCTTGTAACATAGTCCCTAATTGAGACACATGAAGCTCATAAGAGGCTTTAGACAAGATTCAGCTAGCCACAAAAGTCATTATCTCATTTTCATTTATTAACATGATATTTCCAATGGATTAACGAGGGTTTCCCTTTTGTTGCCTCTGCTATGGCACTAGCCCTAAAGGGGCTGTTGCGTCTTTCCATCTCAAGTGACTTCTTACTCACATTAGATTACAGTAATGTACGTGTTACAGGAATGACATTTATTATACTTCTCGAATTAAAATTCCCTATTTGAAGTAGGTTTAATTGCTGGAAGTAGGATAAAGTGAACTTGAGTGTTGATTTTAGCAATGAGCTAGCATCAGAATAACTGCTGCTAGAACTGGACATGTGAAAATACTCTCCCCTAACTGCAAATACTGAATCCTGTGACAGTTGTGGAATCTGCATTATGGTGCAGAACTGGAAATTTCAGGTTCCTGAGGAAGCCAGGGGTGGTCTAAAACTACTCCTTGTGTTTCCAACAGTGCTCAAAGTTATGTTTCAAGTGTTAGTGGTCCTACCATTTTACAAGGCTGCAGAGAACAAGCAGTGCAAATTTTGGTTAATTGTGTAAATCTGGTCGGGTGTGCCAGGTGTGCTGCAGCAGGTGAGCCCCAGCAGAAGGATCCATGCTATTTTCTGAACATTTCCCAGCTCCAGCCTGCTGCCTGCTGGTCTCTCCTCCTCTCCCCAAAGGCCGCCCAAGCAGCGTCACAGCAAAGACCTGCAGAGAACCTGGCTGCTCCAGGCACTGTCTGATCTTGTCTGACATAATTTAAACCCATGTTTCCTGCTTTCATTTTACATTTTCCAGGGCCTGAAAGGTTCAGTGTGAAACAAAATTCACCTATGCAAAATATAGAATAGGCAATTTAAATAGTGCAGTCTATTTCTGCTCATGTTATCTGATATAAAGATACTGCAGGATGCCTGCTGTTGAGTTTGATACAAAATCAAAACCCTCGTTATTTGTGGATCTCAGATTTCTCTTGACTGTTCCCTTGAGAGGTCTCAGTGCTAAAACAGGTGAGTTTAACCCTGGTATTTTGGAGAAAAAACACATCGCTCTTTGCTGCAGCCAGCTTTTCCTGATACAGATGGATTTAGTGCTCTTTCTCACCTTTGTTTTATCCAGAACTGACATTCCCCAACCATGGATATGCAAAGTAAGGAGCACAGAGTCAATGCACAGAATGATGGCTTGCTCTTTCTGGATCAAGATTTAATCAGCCTAAGGATATGAAAATCTGGAAAATAAGCTGTGAAGGCTGGAAGAATTCTTCCAGCCTTGTCTTCTGGGGAAAAAAGCAGCAGTAATATTTAATCCAGAAAGCTCCATCATATGTCAAGTTTAAAATTGTAGCCTACAGAGTTTTAAAAAGCTATTATGAACACAATCACAAACAGGTTTCAACATAAATTTGTAAACCAAAGCAGCCCTTGGTGATGTGTTTTAGAATTTCTTCTGCGCTCTCTATTCTAGAGGGTGCTCTCTGCTTTATTTATTAAATTCCATATCCAGTCTTGGGAAATGGGGCTGCTCAGACCCATTCAGGGAGGCTGGCAGCAGCCGCAGCTATCTCTGTGTTGGCAGGCAAGCCAATGAGCCTCCTGTGCGGGATCTGCCCAGCAATCCACTGTCATAGCTGCAGTGGTTTCCAGGGAAAGCTTCAGATAGACCTTTAAAGGGTGAGATTTTTCTTCTGGGACATGAGGGTGAGGAAGATGCTTTAAGGAAAAAAAAAAAAAAAAAAAAAAAGTCACACACAAAAGATGTATTTCTAATTTCCCATTATTTTCTTTAACAGAAAAAGAAAAAGGAAAAAAATAAAAAAACCTTTCTCCTTAAAGAACAATGTAGCTCATGTCGGGAAAATGGTCCTCACATCACAGACATATGTGTTCAGAGAGATGAGACATGTCAAGAAAGATGAAAAAAAAATCCATTGAACTGACCCCAAACATCTCCGTGCCTTGGATTCAGGTATTGTCACCAAACATTCAGCTCTGCCTCTGTCACCCCACTTCCACAGTTTTTATTTCACAGCAGGCTTAAGAGACGTGGTCTCTGTTCACTAAAGTTTTACCAGAAAGGGTGTTCCGAGTGTATTCTTAAATTAAAAAATAAAAATAAAAAAATAGTATGAGCAGTTAGAATAAAACCTGAGTTTTGGGTAAATTCCAATAATGTGTTTTTCATTGCATGAGATGTGATGCCTGTCAACACTTGCTAGTTGGATTTGCCTCTTTTTTACATATCTTAAGCAGCCCTCTTTTTTTGTAACAAAAAGGAGTGTCCTACATATCATACTTCCATCTCCATACTGTAATTATTAATATAGGGTAGAGAGAGGTCACCTATGTTTTTTGGCAACAGTTATGTTCCCATGTATAAATCATGATAAAGTGCTATTACTCTGTAGGGTACACTGATGTTTTCAATTTACCCTGTGTAGAATATCCTTTCTTTCTGCTTTTTTTTTTTTTTTTTTTTTTTTAATAAAAAAAAAGAAAGAAAGGAGAAAAAAAAGTGAAAAAACATCTTTTGTTCCTTTAATATAGATAAACTCATAGATTTCAAAACCAATAAAAATAATATTAATAAAAATGAGGCATTGTTACGAAGTAGGTCCTAACTATTCAGCCTAATGTTTCAGCAAGTCTGTGGTGCACATCCTTTTATAGCCAATTAAGAGAATGTTTTATTTCCCTCATTAAAAGTGCAGCCCACAGTCACCATGTTGAATCAAATAAGTAGGAGTTTGCACATCCTGTGCACAACCTTTCCTTGAGGCACAGTAGTATTTGTCATCTTTATAATAAAGCTTTCCAATTTTTCTGATTAATATTTAAAAGAAATAACATGACCTGAGGAATATATATATAACACCCTTGTTCGAAGGCATTTTGTACTACATGGCTTTCTCTGGTTTAAGGCTAATGTACCATTAGATCAGTTTGTATTCTGCCTCCTCCTAAGACCTATTTTTTCCTGTGTTTATGTGCAGCGGCAGTCTTGCCGTATTCTTTTCTTTCTCCCAGCTGGCAGAGAGATCTCACAAGTGTGTGCTGCCTTGCTGCAGTGCTCCTTGTCCTCCATCTTGTCCTGCTATGTAGAGGGTAGGGGATGGTCCTCTGGAGATCCTCTTTTGAGCAATTATTGGGTCGTTATGGGTTCATGAGCAAGTGGTTTTTGAATCAGGCTCCTTGCAGCTTTCTTGCAAAGCAGACACGGGCTGGGCATGCTGTGGACAGGCGAGGTCCTGGCCCTTTGCTCAGGTACCAGAACCTGGGCAGTGGCTGGAGACAACAGGCTTGTTGTCTCACTCTTCTGGTTCGTGTGGCAATTAGCTAATGTGACTGTTGTGCTTGTCTTTGGTAGAGATGACCTGGAAAAACGTGGCTCCATCTTGTAAAAGTGCACCTCTCAAGCCATGCTGGCCTCCTGAGGGTCTCCATCTGGTAGAGCTTTACTGAACTCAAAAGAGCTTTGCTCTTGTGACATATTCCAGCAAGGTAGATCTGTGTTAGTATCTGGGGCTTGCTCAGCCTGAAGAAAAACATTTTGTGTATTTTTTATCATTGTTATTACTATTAAAATGCATTTGCCAGATGATTTAAAGACAGGACTGCACTGCGGTGAGCTTTGGTTGACAACACAATACAGCAAGTATGGCATTAAACAAAGATAAAAAATGAGCAGGATGAAATTTGATAGCAGAGATAGTAGAAACTATTTACTCTTAGACAATCTTTTTAGTACTTCAGTTCCCTGGTCTTTTTTTTTTTTTTCCCATCATAATTTGTCTATTATTCATTTTAATTCATTTTTCCCCCATATCAGTTGTGGGCAGACAAAGGAAAACAAGGAGGACAGAGGTCAGTTTTGGTATTTTATATTGATACCCATCACTAAAACACCTTAGCTTCTTCATGCCATTATGTGTAATCACAGCTAGAATAACAAAATATAAGCCTTTAAACTTAAAGGCTCAATTATTCAGGGTTCTCTGTAAATTACAGACAAAGCTAACAAATTTCATACATTAGTCATGGTAAAAAATATTAAATTCCATGGTTTGTCACAGATTAATAGGAAAAAAAAGATTAAACCGGCAAGTTGTGTAAGTAGTTTAAACAAATGGTTGTCAGAGATTCTGCATGTTTGGTGAAGAATTAAATAAGTGAATATCAGCAGCTGAACTCTTTGCAGAGGAGCCAAACCCTTTTGGAAAAGCTGAGGCTCTTTTTGAATATGGAAGAAACGTTTTACTCAATCCTATAACACATTCAAAACAGCTGTTGTACAAAGAAGAATTTACCATGCAGCGTTGCTTGTATTTGTCTTAATCCGTCCCCATCAGTAAGCCACTTGCTGCGGAGGGAAACTCTCCTGTGGACTGAGACTTGGAAGATGCAGAGAATACTGAGATTAATATTGAAGGCTGGAGCGCCTGTTGGAGGGGGCGATAATGCCGTGCACCACCAGGCAATTCTTTCCATTAAGTAGCACCAAGAAATAATTATGAAATGTTCTTTACAGCCTCCTGGTAGTTGGGTGAAGCCGCTCTGTGCTGATTCCCACTGCTGCTCGGGGGAAGGCGTGCATAGGGTGGAGGATGGCAGCGTACGACCAGCGCCGAGGTGCCCGCCGTCAACACAACTTCTGCCTTGAGAACCTTCTCCAAATTCCCTTCCATCGAGGAGCAGGATTGCGTGGCAAGCGCAGTGATAGATTTTGCAAGACCAAGCTGTACGCACGCTCAGCCTGGGGGAATTTCTGAAAGATTTTTCTTTTTTTTTTTTTTTTTTTTTTTTTTCCTTTTATTTTTTTCTTCCTTAACTGTCTGTTGAGGAGATGAGGTAAGTCTTCTTTCTTCCTGATCTCCTGGAGCTAGCAGTGTGATATCAAGAACAGAAACTCACCCTAACTGCCATTTCAGCCTGGTTCAGCATGCTTTTGATTTTTTTTTGATTTTATCTTTTTTCCCACTCTTCTCTCCTTAAACCCTCATTGTTTTGTGAGGGAAAAGCAGAAAAGAAGTTAAAGTTGTGATTAGCAGTAAGGAAACCAAATACCTGTTCTCTGAAATTCTGAATAGGAGAATCTCCCAGCTCCTATTTCACCTTCTCTTGTACTCCCTGTTATGTTTTTCACAACTTATGGCTGGAAACAGCTTTTTGAAAGCACATGCATGGTGCCACAAATAAGCTACCATTTTAATTTTCTTTTTCTTTTAATGTCTGCCATTTGTGGTTAGAACTGCATTTTGCACTGGGGTAAAATGGTACAATGAAATGGGAATTAGAGATGGAGGTTTAGTACAGCCCATGCAATGTGCATCAGAATGCTTCCTGGAGCCTCGTGGCTCGGGCCAAGCCAGATTTAATGTGGCGATGTCTTTGCCCATTTCCTTAAGCTGCTGTTGAGGAATGGGCTCTGCCTTGATGTGCAGTCACCAGCCTCAGCATCGCTGCAGCCCTGGGAACGCTTGCTTTGAAATGAACTCAGGCAGAGCGATCGCTCAGGGGTAGCTTGCTCCATCAACACGGTTTTTAGTGTTTTCAGTAAATCTCCATTTCACTCAACACAATTTTCATAAAATTCATTGTGAGTGAAACGGCAGCCAGAGGGTTGAGAAACATCCAGTCTTCATGGTTTACCTCTTTTAATGTAAAGATTCATAGTATTTATCACAACTTTCAGGAAACCTTATCTCATGTATATGTTTGTTCAGCATAAAACCCACTGGCAGGCGAGGCGTCCTCTCCTGCCTCCGCAGGGGTGGAGGTGCTCCAGAGGCCGTGTCCACCACCAGCACAAGTAATCGAAGCAGCGTTTGGGATCTGTTCTCACAGCATCTCTCTCCATCCCCGCTGGAGCCAGGAAGCACCAGTCACCTCCCAGGGGAGCTCCTTCCTGTGGAAATTCCCAGCACAATTTCTCAACAGAGGAGCTTGAGTGTCTTCTAATATATCTTGGATAAGCATCTGCTTGTGATATTCATCCAAGAACTGGAAATACTAGGCTTGCTCCACACTGATTCATTTCAGCAGCTGACCCAGCAGCAGTTTATATACCAGTACCGATGATTAACTTTGGTTGACTCAAGAGGTTGTCTTTGGCCTAGATTTAAAGCCAGGCTCAGATCTTTAGTGGAAGACCTCAGGGTTCATGCCTGACACCACGAAATTGTCATGCAAATGCATCCACAGGAAAACAGCTGATGTCAATGTTACTGTTTCACAGACTTGTGCCTCATCAGTGCTGACTGTCTGGTTTTCAGCCCAAGGAGCTGATACAGGGACAGACCCCCTTGCCACCTTCAGCGTAACTGTAGGGATGTTTGGTTTAAGCTCCTGACAGAGCAGAAAGGTCCAGGAGCACCAAGAGTAGCAGCTTTTCACGGGAAATAGTGGTAAAGCACCTTGCTTTCCCCCTCTTTCCTGGAGGTGACCCTGTGGTTTATTCTTTCTATTTCCAGTGTGTTCTGGGTCATTTCCAGGTCTGTTCCCTCACTAGGCTTCAGCCCTATTTAATATCTTCTCTGGAAGGGAAGAGAAACATGCACTGAGAAACATGAACGGCTGTCCTTCATCCGAACATCCCCGCCTGGCTGGATCACACCCACCCTCCCCAAACCTGCTGCGTGGCTTCAAACAGTCTCCTTGTACCCATCCCATGTTTAAAGCCTTCTCAGAAAATAGGTGAATTCCTCTAGCTACTAACCTGCTGGAGGAGCCTGTCAAGGGCTGGCTGCACGCACTTCAGTCTTCGCGAGAATCAAAGTAAAACAAGGAGAGCCTCACAGAAAAGGGTTACAGAGAGTTTCACGTATTTTGCAGCCTTTTCATGGCTTAAATTACTCTTCCCCTTGTTCTAGTTTTAAAAGGCAGAACAGAAAACTTAATTTTAACACTGGAAAATGAAGGCTCTTCAATTATTTATAACATTAAAATGTACAAATGTTTGATCAATGAACTTGAAAAAAACATGCAACTACAAAACCCATTTCACAGTGTTCTAAAGTTCATGTGGCAGAGATAGAGAAGTGAAATGATTATTAACAGACGAAGAGCAGCATTTTAATAACATTCAGGCTGTAATAATGAGGCTGACAAAAGCAAGGAAATTCAAAGCCAACACTGATCTGATGTTCCCTCCTTAACACGTAGGCTCTGTCTAATTTTGCAGAACGTAAGATATTGTAAGAAAGCTGCAGACATGCCTGAGACCCCTCGGCGTGGTGCCCAGTGGGGTGGCAGCAGGATGAGGTACCTTTTGTTTCAGAACTTTGTCATTCTGTAGTGGAGTGTTTGGAATAAACACACAGCTGTGTCTTCATTTTTTTTTTTTTTTTTTTTCCCTCAAGCTTCACTATTACTGTCAACAGTACCAGTGATATCCTTTTCTCTGAAAAATACTGAAATATGAAATTTCCTTTGAAACAATGCCAGGTGAACCCAGCACACCAAGCAATGGTTTATAGAGGGGTTATAGACGGTGGCAACTTCTGGACACCCAAAAGGCAGAGAGGTACCAAACCATTGCTTTGCTCCTGTAAAGTGTGGTTTAGGTATGAAGTGGGGTTACAGCAGGTGTGAGGCTTGTTGGTGGGTCCAGATCTCCTTGTAGGTTGTGGCAGCTGGGGAATAAGGGGCTCAAAGTGGCTCCATCTCCATCAGTTCTCAGTGTCCTTACACTGGGATGTTCTCCCCAGGGTCTTGAAAGCTGGGAAGAGCTGGTGGTGTCTTTTCTTCATGTTAATAGCGTATTTTTTTTGGATAGGTACACAAGTTTTCTTACAAAAAGAAGTTTATTTTCCAAATACCAGCCCTTTCCAGAAAAACAAACACAATTCTATCAGCCAACTACACAATTGCGATAAATCCCGTTTGTTCAGCATTTTTCTGAGATAAATGGTCATTCTTGTTTAAAGGCTTTGGATTTTAAGATGCTTCTTATGCAACAGCAAACCAAAAACCATCTGGTTTTACTGTGCTTTAGCAAAGCTGTGAAGTTTATAAGAAAAATGCCTTTCTAGATGGGAGAGGACACAGACACTAGATACAGAGCACAATACACTGTGAAGAGTGTATTATATTTAAACTTCCATTTATATGCTTTTAAGGGTAAGAAAATGATATCTGGGAGACGATGGGTAGCCTTGTTTCAGTTTGCAGCAGTTAGACGTAAGCAAACTGCCAATGAAATAAGGGACCTTTTGCCTCTCCCCTTCCCTGGCTCTATTTGGGAGGGAGAGTCCTGAGTTGGGGAGAGGGGAGAGGGCACTTCTCAGCTTTTGGGGATGTCTCCCCTGCCCTAACGAAGGCTGTGTTTCCAGAGCCCATCCTGTTGGTGATCGGGTGGCCGAGGCAAGGCGTGGGCAGCTGGGGGGCAGCCCCATGGGGTGGGCAGTGTCCCTGGACGCAGAGGGACCGCCGAGGAGCCAGCTGCCCTTCCCCAAGCTCCTGCCTGGAAAACAAGAGCCCAACCTTCATGTCTTGGTCCTGCAGCTCCTAATTATGCCCTGCACAAGGCCTTAGATGTGAAGTCTGCTGCAGAAGCAGGACGGTGACGACGATGAAAGGGAGCAACATCAAAAGTGTCAGGAAGAGGAGAAGGCAATGCCATATCAGTGTTGAAGCTACATGCATATTCCAATTTGCTATGTGACTGTGTTACTAATTTGGAAGGGGAAAAAATCAGATTATACGCAGAATGGCATCCCATAAGGTGCCTCAGGAATATGCAACTGAGGAAGAGTTTCTTAACAGCAAAGTCATGTGCTGTTGAACCTAGTCTCAACACACAAATAAAGTATAATTAGGGCTCATTAGGAACGGAGATAGGGCTGCTGGATTTCAGGTCTGTCTGCAGACACCCCAGTAGGAATTAACAGAGAGGAAACAAGGTCACAGCGCTTACACTTTGGTGAGGAGTGAGGAGGAGTGGGGAAGCATCCTCCTTACGCATCCCACTCTGGGAGGATGTGTTGTATGTTTTCAGTCTGGCCTTGCAATATTTTAAAAATTACATAATTGATCAGGTGCAGGGAAAAAAAAAAAAAAAAAAGAAAGTTACAAAAATTCTATTAATAAAATTTACTAGATTAATAAGTCGTAGTATTACATATAAAATTTGGCATTAAATATTTAAAGTTTCTATTAATAAAATACTAGATTAATAAAGCCTAATATTAAATATAAAAAATTAATTGGGTGCAGTTCATCGACTTTGCAACATGAAAACCAAAGCAAGAGGCGTACCAGCTCTCACTTGTGCAAGGGCTCAGTGCTGTGGCCAGAAAAAGCAGAACTGAGTCACTGGCAACAGGATGACAGTAAGTGAGTAGGGACATGACCTGATCCCATATCACAAAATCCTTTTCAGATTTGACTATTGGTCTCTGCAAAACAGCTAAAATAATCTTCGATGTGATGCAAGCCTGTGAGGCAGTGCAGTGGGAGTGAGGTTGTTTCCTAATCTGCAAGAGTGGGTGCCTGTAGGAATCTGTGTATCCTGTGATACTCATGTTCCCATGTCTGTAGTGTTAATGTGGATGAATTTTGCCCCAACTAGCAAATACGTGTTCAGACATTATGTACATGGACCGTTGGCTGACATCAGTTGTTCAGGTACACTCAGGTGCAGCAGTGTTGAGGGAGGGGGAATGCAACACTGAAATAAAATATGAGATTTACATCTTAAAAAAAAAACAACTAAAATTTCAAAAGCCTAATTTGTACAATATGTGTGGAGGAGGTGTTACCTAGAATTATTTAATCAAAAAGGAAAAAAAAAAAAGATTTTTAGAGTATGCTTCCTAAATATATATTTTGTTGTTTGTTTGTTTGTTTGCTTTTTTTTGTTTGTTTGTTTTTGTTTTTTGCATTGGAAGTGTTCATACTTTCTTCTTCCAAGATAATGTAAGTTATCTTTTGCTCTGATGTTTTTGGAGATTTTTGCCCAGAGTTAGAAAAAACAGCACTTTTTACCTCTGCTCAGACAGTGTTTATAGCAAATGGTAAAATTGAGTTTAAATTAGGATAAAATACTAAAATTAATATTCATTGACTTTTATGTTTCATTATCATTAGAAATTAGCTTATTCTTGGGTAAACAGTTTATAGCAAGATATAAATATTTCCCGTTGACCTATTAACTGGCTCAATATATTATGAAGTTATTGACAGTTGCAGTAAAATTTACAAACAGCTATTAAACCTTTTAACATACTAGATATGTCTAAGTCTCTATAACACAGAGAAATGATTTTTTAAGATAATCTTCTCCTGATATTAAATTCCTCCAAGATTTTAATATATTGTCAAAGTTTATGGGTCATAAAATAAACCTAGAGCTTACAAAAAATTTACACAAGGATATTATTTAAGAAAAAGGACATGTAAGTTTTAGTACAGTAGGAATGATGATATAAACCACTGAAACATATAAAAGTACATACCAAATACTATGTTAAAATAACATTAAATGTCTTGTATAAATCCACAAGTCAAGGTTTAAGGTTTTTTTTACAGTGTCTGAATCTCTTATTATTGTGTCTAGATAATGACACACTTGCAGTGCAGCACTTAGAAAAGCTCACTTTTGATGGATGTAAAAGCATGAAATAATGATAGACCAAGAAATCCTAATTCTGAATTCCCTGATAATGTAAGGTTAGGGCACATACTCTGCGGGCCTGATTCAACAATGTATTACTCCATTCTGAACCTGATGTAAATCATTTAAAAATCAATAAAAATGGGTCAGCTGGCTGGTGTAAATTGGCCTACCTTCATTATAGTCCATGGATGGATGCCAGTTTACACCAGCTGAGAAATTGGCCTGGTGCAGTTATATCTGTGTAAAGCTGTCAGAACTCGGTGATTAATCAGAAACTGCACATTTACGATAGCTTTTCTCCGTTTCCCTTATATATATATGTATTTAAAAGTTGGGTGGTTCGGTACTGCCCTTGAAATAAGAGTAATGTCTTGTAACCTGATCTGCGTTCAATAGAAGCGTCACATTCCTCTTATTAGCAGGCATCAGGCACTTGAAGGAAGAGTGCCTGTGATGCTGCAAGACTGGGGAAATTGCGATGCTACAGCTGAAGGCATCCTCCAGCTTCAGCAGCAGGGACAGCACCCAAGCTGGGGCTGCTCCAGGAGGTGCCCTACCTGTGCTGTCCCTTGTGTCCAGAAGGAGCAGCTAGACAAGACTGCATCCTGAGAGCCAGAGGAATATGTGAGCACTGTGGGAAGCAGATTATTAGCTACATTCTTGAAGCAAGCTTGTGCTGTACTGCATGCATGTTTCTAAGAAGGTTAATCTGTTGAGTGCCTGTTTCCAGCCTTCATCCTTATAGCCTGGTGTGTCTGGGAAACAGCCCTTGCTGTGGAGGAGCCCTTCTGCAGGCCATGGCTCTTCTTTCTAGGAACCTTCTTCTCCCACAGTTTACTGAAGCTAAACAACTTCTCCATAACTGTAGGCCCACAGCTGAACAACTCTAGAAAACAACACGGGGCTGTGATTTCAGCTTAAACTTTCCTCTGTCAATATCCAAAGGAATGAGGCAGCAGTGGAGAAGTGCAATAGTCTTAGGCACAACCAGGAGAATGGATGCACGTGGAACAGATGAAAGAAGCAGCTGTGCTTCCCTTTTGATGTCAGATCATCCACTAATTTTGAGTGTCCCACCTTGACTGAAGGTGTCCCAGGTTCTGCAGCAGAATGGAGCACATGTTCCAGCTCAACAGAGGTCCTGCAGGACCATCACCTAACACTAACAGTAGCAAAACCAACAGGGTGTGTTTTGTTTTTATGTATTGTTTGCAACCTGGGGCCATGCCTGGTGGGCTTTCTACCCTGAAGCCAAGCTCCTTGTGGGTGTCTCCTGGAGGGCCAGAGCCACCCAGGTCCCAGGATCTTGGTGGGGCTGGAAGCAGAGCAGGCTCGCCTCGTACCAGCATGCAATATAACTGACGTGACTTTGTGGTTTCCTATCTCAGCTTTGAAATATAGTAAACTCACAAAAGCTACTGTAGAGTTCAGAACAAACACAGGGGGTATGTTTAGTTATTTGTTTTTGTAGTAAAATAAAATATTTATTATACACAGACACCTACTGTGAACAGAGGGTAAGGCCACTGTGTTTTATCTCTAGGGTGTCATGTTTGACTTCCATTAGGGATGTATTATAGACCTGTGGGTTTTCATGAATTCAGAAAGTCCACTTTGAACACTGATTTCAAAGCCTACAGGGGGTGTGAGGAATGTAAGAACACTGCTTCGTAGGAAGGAACCTGTTGCATCTAACAAACACCTTGCGTTTGATAAGTCAGAGCTGAGGTATACTGTAGAGAAAGGCGCTCTCATTTTATTTTTTCTTTCTTTAGCATGATTTTAAAGGAAGATTTCCTATTGTTTGCTGTGCAACTTCAGCCCATATGAAAGCTCAAGGTGAAGACAATGAATGAGTTCCTGAAAAGCACACCATTACATCAGCATACTTTAAACATTTTACCCTAATTCCCTCCCAATGAATCATATGGGAGGAGAAAATGACCTCAGTGATCAGGTGGATACAGATATATCTCCATAAGTGCCTCTCAGATTAATGATGCTGTCCAAAACTCTAAGTAACACTCAAGGGAGAAGCACAGAGGGGCCTTCAGATGTGGGTGGTGTGGCAGGAGTGGGGGTTGCCCATCCCTGTGCCCCCTAAATTGCCCCCATGGTGGACAGCAAAGTGTTGGTTATGGGGCTCAGCACCATGCAGACCTGAGCAGCCTTTGGGCTAAGAAGCCCCATGTTTGTGAGAAGGTGGGAGCAGCCCCATGTTCTGCTCAGGACACTAATAAGAATGTTGGGACATCATCTTAGTCCAACACAGGGGTTGAAGGTCCCAGTGGTAAGACAGAGAGGATGCCAAAAGAATCTGATGTGAAAGCATGAAACGTTCAGGTGCTTTTTTTCACCAGGATGCTCTTCCTCTCTGCAGTCCTGCCGATGGCCGGGCAGCCAGAAATATGTTCACCCTCTTTAGACTCATTTGTGTCACCTCAAACCATGCATGCAGGTGACAGTATATCAAATGCAAAGACCTCAAATAGAGAAATTGGGACCCTGTTTTGAAGTTGGCTGTTACTTAAGGAATTCATGTTTTCTCATGGCCACCAAATGTTTTAAAAAATACTCAAAGGACTTGTCTTTGTGAAACTAATGCAAGAATCATGCAGCATTTTTATGGCTGTCTTCATTTAACCTCCTCCAGACAGCAAGTAAGGGTATATTTTGGCTGTTCAAAGGATTTTTATGTCCCTTGTTCCACCTATTACTAGTCAGGGAGGGAATGCACACGGATTTGTTTTTGGGATGATTTCATGGAGGGGACAAGCTTACTGAATTTAGACAAGTGCAGGAGGCAGTGGGCTTCTCAAAGGCAAAAAAAAAAAAAAAAAAAAAAAAAAAAAAAAAAAATTGGTTCTGCTGAATTTCTTTGTTGTAGACAGGTCAATACAAGAAGTTATTAGTGCCTATGAGTCTGAGCATATCTGGGAATGGAAAAAATGTGGTAATAGAAAGTATGTCTAGCAATACTTAGTCACACACGATGCTACTAACCAGGCTTCTGCTGCTAATTACATCTTTAGTTAATGTCTCTGTCTTTTCAGATCTACTTTACAGATTCTACATTGACATGGGGTAATGTGTTCAAAAGCACATGGAGCTCATTTTTTCAGTAGCCTATAGTATTTACATGTGAAATCCTGTCCTGAGCAATTTCCATAATACTCTAAAACAACCTGTCATGGTAGGTTCTTTCACAACAGCTGTCTGATAGAGTAATCAGTGGACAAAATGATTTACTTGTTTCCAAATGAAATTGTAGTGGGGTTAAGAGGGCTGTTAAGTTAGACAACTTGCAAGTTGTCACTCTCTTTTGTTTTATTTTGTTCTTCTTTTTCTCTTTTCCTTTATTTTATTGATATATTTTTTTTCCCCTTGGGAATTTTACATCAAAGATGTGAGCTGCTTCTAAGGCAGTCAGTAGTAAAATTCCAGTTGGCTTTGTGGAAACTAAGGGTTCACCTTGTTCCTGCAAACTACATCACAAATAAAGTTTTTGGTAGTGTACCATCACCTTTGGAAATGACTAAGGGTCTTACTACTCACTAATAGGATACTTACCCTATATCCAAGGTTGTTCTGAGAGTGCAGGGCTCTTCCCAGGTCCTACACACACTAATAATACGAAGTGAGAGAGGTTAGCAGCAATAGTCATGGACAGTAAGTCCCGACTTGGTTATGTGCTTCCCGTTCCACTTGAATTCAACCATTAAATCTGAACTTCCAGTTCAAATTAAATATGTCATGACCAATGTCAGATATATGGACAACTTCAGAGTGGAATAACCCAAGGCAATCTGCTCTGATCGTATCATGCCTTAAGTCTCAGACTAAATCCAGGGGGAATTTAATAAAATAACTCAGTCAAGCATTGATCTTTTCCTGATGGTTTTCTTTTCCTTTCCAGTGGCCCTCTTACACACATTCGCCCACTTCCCCCTTGCACTACAACACTGTAACATACAGGCACAACTCGAAGTATTTCAGTATTGCTGCTATTGCACCTTTGCTGTTGACCTTCTTCCTCTCCATCTTCCATCAGATGACAGTGTTCTAGTGTGACAGAATTAAATCTTTTTGTTTCTCTCCCTCTCTGCCAATATGCTGCTCTTCTGTTATATTTGTTACATAAAGTGTGTAAAGTATTGTTAAATGGGATGTCTGTGTCACAGAAAAAGCAGCATGGTGTTGCACTGTGGTCCGGCTCTATTGTAAGCAGAACTCTGCAGATCCTGTTTGAGGATTTGCTTTTCAGCTCCATGTATCCATCCCTTCCACCACGGTGGTAAGCCAAGCCCAGCACATGGCTTGCTAGAAAATGTAGTGTGTGTTACTTGGGCATGATATTAAGGCAACCCAATGGAGACAAAAGACTGGTACCATGTGTCAACTCTAGGGGTTATCAAGCAAGGAGAAAGGACCAGCCTTGGGATGCAAGTCTCATGGATACACAGAGAATGGGACACAAGCATGTGAGAGACTCCTGCCTGGTTTTCTCTAAAAATGCAGAGGTTTTTAGACATCCATTAGAATATTATACCTAGTAGGATATTGTAAGGTATGATATCTACTAGAATATAATATTTCAGACTTTAAAAAAACTTTCATTTAAATCTCACCCATTGAGATGTAACATTTAAAATTTATTCCAATTTCGTGACAGTCATTATTAGATGTGACAATTGCAATCAACTTCACTGTCAAACAATTTGAGTTTTCAAACAATCTCTGAGTTCATTACTGCTGTATCACATGAAGTATCCTCACTTCCGCCTTCCTCCTTTTTTTTTTTTTTTTCTTTTATTTATTTATTTTTTCCCTTCAAAATCTATAGGATGGTAGAGCAGGGCCTCAAAATATATTTAGTTCTAGAATAGCCAGGTGTTCCTGGTGAGAAGGATATAGCTGTGAAACAGAAGTACAGACCTGTTTCTGGGGCTGTGGGATAGTTCGGGTTCCTGTGAAGGTCCTACAGGAAACCCACTACAGAGACAGTGGCAAAAAAACTGCACTGCTGAACCAACATGGGAAACTTAACATTTACAGCATAAAGTCCAGAAAAGAGAACGTTTCATTATACGACATTGCTTTAAAAATGAGTCCTTGGGTAAGATCTCTCTCTGATTTGAAACCCTTCCAGGGTTTGGAAGAGTTTCAAATAAAATTAAAAGAAAAACAAAGCCCAGACTCCTGAGATAGCTCAACTGCATACTGAAGAGTGAGTGTGAGGGTATGTTTTGTCTCTAAAGAAAATATCAGAGCCTATAGCAGTCAAGATAGTTTATAAGCATGAACATAACTTTGAATAGCCCTAGCTCCGGTTTACCATGACCTCTGCAATGCAACTCTGAATAAAAAGTATAAAAATATTCCCTCAATACCACATACACACTAGAAATGAAACTTAAACTCAGAAGATTTGAAAATCACAGGCAAGTCTTGTTTCTAGTGATTATGCTGATTGATCTTTTCTTTTATTTTATTAATTATAAAATATAAGTTTTTCAAGGAATCTAAGAAAATAACTCTCCTTTCCCTAAAGATGCAATGCATGCACACATCAGGAAACACAGGGAGATAGAACATAAGGAGGCTTTTATTCAATGTTTGAAAGCTTTCCTTTGTTTCATTTCTCTTTAAGTTGTAACTTTTGCATGTTTCTTCCCTTGCCGTGAAGTGGTTAATGCACAATCTGATTTTTTATTTTCACAAAGGCAAAATGTGACTGCTCTTTCCCTACACACTGGCCCTTTCACATAGCTCTCCTCGCCATCTGAAAACGGGCCTCGTTGAACTGCCAGCACAAGCTTCCCTTTGTCCTTCCTGTGCTATCAGGTACAGTCAGCAGTGCTAGGAAGTGGTACCAGCAGCAGGGAATGATCATTTCGGAGCATGGATGGATTGTGTCTCACTGGCCATGCCCTGGCTGCTTGCCTTGTCCTTTTCTGTCTCAGCCATGTCATACCTCAGCCATGTGTTTTCTCTCCCCCGCACTCATCCCCTTGAGTGGGCTGTGCACTTTCAACAACCCAGCACAGATACCTCTTCAGTCTGCACCGAGACACTTTAATTGTTACCTTTCTTTTATTTGTAGTGCAGTAAATTAATTTAAAATCTCAAAAGAATGAGGATCAATTGAAGTTGAGAGTTTTAGTATGTTGGACTGCTCTTTCTAAATTGAAAGAGAGGATTTAGATTAGATATAAAGAGGAAATTCTTTACTCAGAGGGTGGTGAGGCCCTGGTGCAGGGTGCCCAGAGCTGTGGGTGCCCCATCCCTGGCAGTGTGCAAGGCCAGGCTGGGGGGCTTTGGGCAGCCTGAGCTGGGGGCAGGGGTCCTGACCATGGCAAGAGGGGACTGGGTGTGCATTTGTATGAGAAATATGCAATAAAAGTGAAAGCTGATATGAAAGCTGGTACTATTGCAAGCCATCAGCAAGGTTAGAAAGGCCCCATGGGGAAAGGGTTTGGTGGGAAGTCTGTGCATGGGGAAAACAAAACGTCCAATGTCCACTTTTTACGAGATTTTAATGTTTCTGCCAAGTGGACCAGGGCATGGTCCTTAAAGTCTACTTGGAAGGAGCGTGCAGAAGCTCAGTCCTGGCAGAAGGTCCCATGCTGCAGTCATTGCTGGGCAGGGCAGTTGGGTAAGAAGAAGCCCAGCCGACCCTCTGCACCCTTGGGAAATGGACATGGTCTTGTGCTCTGTGCCAGCTCTGAGCCGTTGTAGTGAAACTGGCAATATTTCTGCAGCAGTGCCATGTGCACCCACATACACGTGTTTGTATGGCAGTGAAATGTTTTACAGCTATTTTGTGTTTAAATTGTGGGGAGACATGGAAGTCCTTCAGGACGATCAGTTCTACCAAATGGTCTTTTCTGGCTTCTGGACATCTTCCTGTGCTTTCTCATGTCCTGCATTGCTAATAGAAGCAAAGACACTATGTCCAAAAGCCTCTTCAGAAAGACAGAGAATTAACTAAGGATAGGATGGAAGGAACTTGCAGGTTTTTGTGTTTCAAAGCACTGGAGACATTGAAAAACAACAGGTTTCATTAGCTGAGGAAGTGGATTATCAGTGGGTGAACTGAGAAAGAAAAGGACTGACATTGTCCAATACATTGAGAAAAGAGTCTTGGTGCTGAGAACTCCAGTAAAATGAACTAAAACATTGGAGTGTTGAGGAGATTTTGCTCATTTTGAGTTCTTGAATATATATATATATATATTTTTTTTCTGTCTGAGCTGTGTAGAACACAAACCAGCATGGCACTTCCTGCCTCACTCCCTGCACTTGTCTGGGATTATTCATGTCATAAATCATTCACAGCTTTACTGAGGTGATTCTTACATAGTCAGTCTATATCTTTAACACAAAATCAAGGAGAAAACAAAACAAAAACAAAACAAAAAAGGTATCTATTCCATATATATTCCGGTTTCCTGAACCAGATTTTCTATCTCCATAAAAATAAATAAATAAATAAATAAAATTGAAAAATCTAAGCCAATGTGAGAGCCAATGAGAAATGCCAGAAGTACATTTAGCTTCAGTACACTTACTGAACTGGGTTGGGGTTTCTTGTTCTCTCCACAAGGTGCTGCTTTGCTGGGTTTTGCCCATTGACATCCTTCTCTCTCCCTTCTGGTCTCTGTTCTGTCTCATCTTTGTGCTTCTCCTTCTGCCCTGCTCCCAGCAGTGGCTCAGGGCTCCCCACACAGTTCCTCCCATGGGTATTGCCGAAGCCTCATGATGGTTGAACTGGGCTTTACAGCAGCAATTGTCACTTCAGGTGTTTTTGCCATTCATAGCCTTACTGCAGCATGACAAAAATCTACACAATGCCATGTTTGCTAGGCATCATCCTCAAAAACATTTGATGAGCTCCGTTTTGAGTGTACTGTGAACAGCAGTTCACACATTCTCTGTGTCATCAGTAGGTAGCTTATTGCCTTCCAAAGATCCTTCTGGATATATATATATATACACACATATATTGCTATAGAGTTGTATGGTTGTTTAAAAATCTCTCCTGTCTCTATACTGTGTTTTCCTGAAACAATGATTAAAAAAACAAACAGTCAAACAAAAAAAAATCAACCAACCAACCACTGCCACCAAAAGAAAACATAAATGTAGGACCTCTTCTGTTTTCCAAAAAGTCTTTGCTCTATTTTACATATATTATCAGCTGAATACATTTGACATTAACTTCAAAAATGTTGTATCAGGTGGAATGACACTGTGCTATTTGATTAGACACAATGCTGCATGATGTGGTGTGCTGTTTGGAAACTAATTTGCAAATAAGTTTTAAACACATTGGAATATGTATTGTTCAGTCTGAAGTATAAACATATCTTATATACCAACAGTAGTGAATTATTTAGGAAACAGGATTAAGGATGGCAAATAGGACATATGTTACCAAGAGATGAAGGGGAACGAATTTTTGGAAAATATTCCAAAAAGAGCCTAGTAACAGCTTGCCAAACTTAGTATTAAAAGACAAAGCTGTCTTGAGCTGAGTTCAGAAAAAGGTCTTAATGTCAAATGTTTTCAATTTTTTTACATTAAATGAACTGAAATTCAGCCAAACCAGATTCCTCAGATTTGGAAAAAAAAGGTTCCCTCCCAAGCTGAGGAGAAGCAGCCAAGTTTCATCCTGACAGGAACATTTTTGCCAAAGTTATAAAAGCTGAAGTGAAAGTAATGGAGCTGTAGCAGGCATTTATAAAACAGTTTCATCCCAAAAGGTTCTAAAGCACATTACATATACTAGGCTGCATTCCTTAGTCCTTAGTCATACCTTGCTCATACAGATTCTCATTCAAATATGTAATTTGAGGGCACAGGCCTGAAAGTCCCATGCAGGAGCCCACAGTTTGGGTCTCTTTCCACATCTCTCATGGTGGGAACCCAATGGCACATGTGACTGGGACATTGACTTTGCTGGAGATTCAGGCCTGAAGGAGTGCAAGTGCCAAGTGCCAAAACCCAGCTGGAGAGGATTTGCTGCCCATTAGTGAAACGGCTGTGGTCCAAAACTGGACTGTGGTTCAATAGCATATACTCTGCCATGGGGTCGTGGGTTACAAACCAGGGTTTGCTGCTAGCTTCATTGGGGTCTCGGTGCTGTCTGGTGCCCCATGAGCAGCAATGAGCTCCTCCACACTCTGTTGACATGGATTTATACTCAGTCCTGAGTAACTAAGATAACGGTGGTTTGCATATAATCTGCATTAGTTGCTCAGGTACTCAATCCTTAAAGCACTCACTGCTACAATAGTTTTTCAAGACTTTTCTTGGCTTTAAAAATAATTCACCTTCTTCATGAGTTCCTCCCCTAATATCTACATATAGATATTTCCCATAGATGGCTCTGGAATTTTATGTTTTCTTTGATGTTTTACCTATATTAGCCTAATTTTTAGGGGGATAGGGATTTATTTTCTCTATATCTAATAATTTGGTTTTGGTTCTTAGATATTTTGAGTTGTTTGTTTGCTTTTGTTTCCCCAAGAATCCTGCAGGAATCCTAGAGGGAAAAAAAAAAAAAAAAAAAAAAAAAAAAAGTGTTGTTTTGTGTGTGTGTGTGTTTTCTTTTTTGTTTGTTTGTTTGTTTCCTGTTATTCTTTCCTGGATTTCCTTATACCTAGCATACTTGTTTCAAGAAACTGAACCAAGTTTGCCACACTACACAAAGAAATAAGTAGATGAAGGAGACATTTTAAAGGTGACTGCTCATCTTCTATAGCTGTGAAATCAGGAGGGGAGACAGGTACAGCACCCACAGTACCTGATCTTGTCCTGCTCTTCCTGCTTTGGGTTCAGTTGTTACCATTGACTAAAGGTGGAACAGGGCAAGCCAATTCCCAGAATCCTCATTAAACTGAAAATATCCACTTAAATAATAAGACTTTAATTACTCAAATCAGAAATTCATATTAAGTCCTAATCTGATATAAGACAAAATTAATGTTAAAAGGTGTCTGTATAGAGATTTTGTTTTGTTTTATGAGGGTTAGTTTGGGGCCTAAACAAATTGCAAAATTCTTCAGACCGCTGTAGAAATGGCATTTCCAATGCTAATAGACCTTTGATTTCCAATTAGTCCTCCACTCATTGCAAATGAGTAGCATTTCTTTGATCAGTAGCCGATTTACTGCAAGCATTTCAACAAAAGGGTATTGGGAAGATAAATCCCTGGGGTAGGAAACACCTATTTATATATAAGTGTTTTTGTAGTATGTCAACATGAATGTGTATGTAAGGAGACATTTTATAGCACTGTAGCTGGGGCAGGATACATTGACAATATGCTTGGCTTTACACCTTCATTACATCTGGAAGAAAACTCTCAAAGAAGCACAAAATGAGATTCTTGTCTCACCCAGAAGAACCAAATGCTGTTCTCACTTCTTGAAGCTGATTTCTACAAAAATCCACTGTAGAAATTCTTATGATTAAAACCACTCATTCACATTTTTTTTTTTTTTTTTTTTTTTTTTCTTGTCTTTGGTTAGACTCATCAATCATGCTGTAGACAGAACAGCAAACCAAAAAAGTGTTTCAAATGTTTGTTTTGTTTTTTAATTATTTTGTTTGTTTACTTTTTTTTTTTTTTAATTTTATTGAACATTTCTTTATTCTAAAAACATTGAAGGCTCTTAGCACCTTGTAACCACAGGTCCATACAGAATTAACTGCAAAGTCCTGAGAAAGGGTTAATGCTTGCTGGCAGTTTGGTCATATTAGAACAATTACAGTGATTCATTGTCTATGTCTAATGGCATAATCTGATTGTAAAGACAGCAGAGTGGGCGTTGGAAAATATACAGCAGCCCACTATAGTCAGTGTGAGGCATAACAGGAAATGGTTGTGGGTGTTAACCATGTCACAAATGGTTGGATTAAATGCTGACTCTGCAGCCGAAAAGCCAAATAAAGATATGGGAAAGCAGCCGTATATGTTTCAATAACAATTAGGAGGCTATCTTATATTGTTTTTAGCAACAGAAAAGAAAGTTGCGGTGAAAAACCTATTGCAGGTTATTCTACTTAAAATCATATTTACTATCTTTCTAACATTTTAACCAATAACTAAAACTGTTCACAATAATTTGCTACTATTTGTTCAGAAAGCAAGGTATTTTATATTGAAATAAATAGGAAATATAACTCCTGATTATGATATTGTCATTAAGGTACTTATTTTCAATTAAGAATTTTTATTAGCTCTCATCAAGTTGAGTAATGAAAGTGCCGTAAAATATACTTCCCTTTCCATACAGCCCTCTCCCTCCTGGCCTTTCTACAAAGACCTCACCTTTCTACAATGGCAATGCAAGAAAAAAGGGAAAGAAAAAGGGAAAGAAAAAAAGAAAAGGAAATGGAAAAGGAAAAAAGAAAAAGAAAAAGAGAAAGAGAAAGAGAAAGAAAAAGAAAAAGAAAAAGAAAAAGAAAAAGAAAAAGAAAAAGAAAAAGAAAAAGAAAAAGAAAAAGAAAAAGAAAAAGAAAAAGAAAAAGAAAAAGAAAAAGAAAAAGAAAAAGAAAAAGAAAGGAAAAGGAGAAAAGATGAGAGGGGAAGGGGAAGGGGAAGGGGAAGGGGAAAGGAAAGAGGAAAGAGGAAGGGGAAGGGGAAGGGGAAAGGGGAGAAGGGGAATCCAATTTATCAGTACTGTGAAGTTGCAAATTGTAGAGGTTCTCTCTCAGAGCTCTCCAGAGACAGTTTTCCCACTCTCCACGGGGAAAAAAAATGGACTTTAAACTGGCCATTCTGATAATTTGGTGAAAATAGGCACATTCATTAAGGTATTATGGTTGTTTTTGTTTTGTTTTGTTTTGTTTTTTACTTTTTTACAGTTTTGTCCTCTTGGAGGAGCTAACGCAAAGCAAACACTTTTTTTTTTTTTTTTTTAGGCAATAGCTTTAAAATCTCAATAAACCCGTTTTGATTGTAAATATATTTTCAGCTATGTTTTATCAAATAATCGTACCAAAAATCTGGTTTATGAAGTTATGATGATTTAAATTGTTCTTTCTCTCCCTCTCTGTCTCTCTCTCTCTCCCGTTTTTCATACATATTCTCTGGAGGATCTAAAAATAAGCCTCTAGCTATACAAGTCAGTGCTCCAGGTTTATCCCAGAGACTAAGCAGTATTTCACAAAATACCTTTATTATTTTCTGGGGTTCCTCTGCATTGTGTGAAACCTCCAAGGTTATTTGAGATCAGAAGTTTAAGGAAAATGGACACATTTGAGACAAGGGTTGGGAAGAGGAATTTTGCAGAGGCAGTGCTATGTAGACTATAGACTGGAGTTGTAGGAAATACTGTATCCTGTCTCTAAAGAAACACCCCCAAGCCTCAAAAATATTAGCTGATCCATTGTGATTCCTAGTCCACAAACTCTTGGGCTATGTATCATCCAACAAAAAGAGGGGGTTTGTTTGTTTTGGGGGGTTGTTTTTTATTTCATTATGGAAGCAAACTGCAGAAAGTTAGATACTGGAGCAGTGTTAGGCTTGTGGAAAACCCCAATGCACCCTCCATCACACTTAGTTCTTGGCTTTTGTTTTCCTTTTTTGTTATTATTATTATTATTATTATTATTATTTCCTGGAAAAGTTTTTATAGTTCAGATGTCAAGTTTTGTTTCTATACTGTTGACCTTAATGAGAGGAAAACCTCCAAGTTTAGCTGGAGAAGAATAAAACCATAAAGAAGACTGTTGATGTAACCAGGTTTTTATGAGATAACATAATAGCGTTGTTGGATTTTTTTTTCCCCTGAAGAAATCTGAATATACACTCCATAAGTAAGCATTTAGGTAACTGAATGTAAATGGTTTGTAGTGGTAAGGTAAAGAAAGGAAGACTGAAGATGGGCAGGAATGGCCAAGAGCTGCCCAAGCATCCTGGCGGAGCCTGTACCTTTACAGTGATATTTCACCACTGCCCATGGGCACCTTTCTATGGAAGTCAGCTGCCAAAAGGTACAAAAACCAAACAAATAAACAAAATATCAGAAACAATATATTAAGTGCTGTGAAATTACTTATGGCCTTGGACTCTTCTGGTGTCAGAAGGAGCGGTGGGGCTGAGCTGTACTTGTGCTGCCCTGCCCCACATGGAAGTGACGCTGCCGCAGAGCTGCGTCCTTGATGAACTAACACGCTTTTATTGCAGGAAGAATAAACCAGGATTTCACAGTCACTTGTCTGTGCAGTAACCAGCTTCTCACTTCCCCCAGCACTCCCCAGGGACCAGGGCTACTTCAGGTGCTCTGATTATGGCCCTACAGCAGGATCTGTTTTCCCCAAATCCCCTAATTCTAGCTTCTGGGGTGGCTTTAAGAAGTGAAGGAGGATGGTCCTGTGATGATGCTGATGATCTAGTCTGTGCTTTGCCCCCTCCCCATGCATCCTGCCAGTGGGGCATGGGTCAGGGTGGGAAGCCCCAGGGATGGGTCAGATGTGTGGGCACAGGGCTGTCCATCCCTGAGGAGAGGGGCTCATTGAACAGGTAATGAAACAGGAGGGCTTTACTGCCTTTTCCCGAAATTCTCTTCTCTATAAAGGTATAAGGTGGGGGCATCAATACACAAAATCATTTCTCCTCTCTGCAGCACAGCCATAAAAGAAGGTCAGAAGGTGCAACTGAGGAAATGCACCAAAACCAAAAGAGCAGGGTGATGTTTGACTCCGTCTTCTGCACAGTTTCAGGCAAGATCCCACTTGGATAGGAGTTTGTCATCAAAGCCAGTAAGAGCAATGCTTGCCCCTCAGATAACAGGTAAAATGAAATGGGAACTAATTTAGCTTAGGCACCTCAGTCCAGGTTTGCAGCATCCTTGCATGAATAAAAATTAAATTTTGTTATTTTATTTAGCCCAAATGCAACAAGAAGATGGCTGCTTGCACCGCAGAGTTTGCTGCATTCATACGAGTAACCATTTATAGACTCAACATCCCCGGTGGAGGCAGGACTGTTGTTCAGGTGGAACTGTGTGCTAGCAGGGCTCAGGCAGCACTCCTACAGCAGAGTCTCACAAGGGGCTGTGGCCAGCCCCGAGGCTGGGGCACTGCATGTCCCATGCCCATCCTGGCTGTGTGAAGCACAACAGCAGAACACCAGCAAGAATTAATTTCAGAACTCCCCTTGCTATGTCAGTATGGAAAAACTGCCCAAAGTTTGATTTTTCCTATTCTCTCCTATGTTTGTACCATTGTGAGATATTTTTATTGTCTTAAGTTGTCCAACTGCCAAAAAATAACCTTAAAAATGGGGTGTTCTTAAGGTATGCCCCTTAATTGTTGTTCATACAATGGAAGGAGTCTGTGTTTTATAAATGAGCATGCATACCCTTTATGTGATTTACTATACACCTACAGTAAATTTTCTTGTGGGAGATTTTATGGTGCCTTGTTGAATAGTGAACGTTAAGTCAAACCTTCCTATAGCCGCGGAAAATAGAAGCCAGATCTGCAGAGAGAAAGTAACAAGGAGTTTTTGTTAATGTGTGTTCCTGCTCATAGTAAGAGAACAGTAATTTTACCCTAATGAAAATTAAATTTACTACCTTTTGTTTGTAGTTGTATCTTTAAAAAAACCCACACACCCCTCTTAATCACCATGAACAGCTCTCCTCGACCATCAGAATGATAAAAGTACTAAAATGCTCTGGCCAGATTCCAGGCAGAGGGCTTTTTTTTTTAAGGATTTTTCTGAAGAAAATTCACTAACATGCTTTTTTCCATGGGAAGCATGTTTTTCCATGATTCATAAACCCACTTTTATCCAGTCCATGAAAGGACCTCTCTCCATTATGTAGACCAGAGCTGACACATTTATGTGCAAAATTGCTGGAGCATTTACACCACTATTCATCAAGGCAGTGTCTGTGCTCCAGGAACGTTGCAATCACCTGGCACAATCAGTTTAACACATATGCACGCATTCTTGGAAGACTGTGTTATTATAACACATAACAAAACATAACAGCCATTGTACTACTGGGCCATGTATACAAAAAAAAAAAGTTGCTTTCCTTTCTTACTCATATGCCTGAATACAAATTAACAAATGTCATTGCTTTATTGATTTAATATTGAATAATAAGAGATCTGTTTGAAACTGAGAATACCAATTGGTTCAGGAAATTGCTGCTAAGGAATGCTCTTTTCCTCCCCAAAGTGACCAGCTGAAGTTCACTCCGTGCTGCGGGAGCTGGAGGTTAGGCCTGCACGGCTGCTACTATGCAGCCTCTGCAAGATGACTCCTCGTTTTTCTGTTTATGCCATAAAATTTTTCATCAGCAAAGACCTCTTCTTGCCCTCCTCTGGAAGGCAAGCCATAACAGAGGTGGGGAGGAGGAACATTTTTCCTGGGCCTGCTCCCTCTTACCCAGCTCAACTCTTTCTGGGTGCTGCTGCGGGTGGGTTGGCTGCAGGGCAGAGGTGTGGGAGGGGAAAGGGGTAGGTGAGGTTAGAGTAGATGCTTGGTGCTCACCTGGGTTGGCCATGGGTGATGCTTTCTAGTTTTTCTGGCTGGTCCTCTCTCCTGTGCTCAGTCTCCTGGTCCTTCTCACGTGGCTTCAAGGCATCACCCCACCTGCACGTGGGGAAGGCGATGGCACAATCTGTAATCCTTTGCTGCTGTCACACCTTGTCATGACCTCTGAAATTGGCACAAGCTGTCTTCTGCTGAGGACAGAAGGGTTATTTCCTATGCATGGGGAGCTGAAGGAACTTTCCATGGGGCTGCTGGTCATCTTCCTAACCCCGAGATAACACCTAAATGCCTAAAACTTGAGCTGTAGCATGTATAGGTTCTTTATTAGGGGACTGGGTCTTGCTGCAGCTCCCACTCCCTTGTACCCAGCTTGGTTTCAGACCCAGATAACTCCAGATGGTCACCACCTCACTGGGACATGATGTTGTACCGTGCAGAACAAAGCTCTGCCACCCCCAGAAAGGATGGAGTTGGGGTTTGCAAACATGGGAGAAGGATGTATTGAGGTTTTGAAATGGCTGTGGCTGTCAGGTGAGCAAAACATTTATTTTCATGAGGATTTTCACTGACTGTAGTAGTAAAAATTCTTAAAAATTGCCTAAATAAGTATTTACATGATACTGTAACCCAGAATGGTTTCAAAGGAGCCTTTATGATCTGTCAGGTCAATAATCTGCATTTTTAAAAGTCCCTGAATACATATTTGCATGATCTGTATTTCAAAAGGTCTAGTAAATATGTATTTGCACAATAGACCATAACAATCTCTTTTAAGCCATCGTGGTCTATATATAATGTTAATCCTCATATATTCCAAAGGAGTTTTATTTTCCAAAATAGCTTTTATTAATAAGATGTTCAGATGCTGTGGTTCTGAGGGCAATAGAAGGATGTAATCAAAAGGGATGAGGATGGCTTTTCATGCAATTAAAAACTGATTTAAAAGTTAGACCAACAGTGTAAGCAAGCACTTATTTTCACCCCCCTTTTCAGGCCACGGAGGTTTCCCAGAAACCTCCCTCTTTGCAGATCATCCTCCACTTTCTCCCCTGTTGCTGGCAGACTGTATCCTCCGGAGAAACTCTTCCTGGCAGGCAGCTGGCAATCTTTTCAGTGAAAACGTTTCTGTTGTGCTCTGGGTGGGAGAAATAGGGCAGAGAGAGAGATGTTGAATTAGGGATCTGAAAGATGTACCAGGCAATACATTTATGGACCCTTAGTGAATGCTTTTATACAAGGTCTGTTTTGACCAATGCCATGTTGCTCTTTCCATGCCAGCCTGAAAAGGAACACTTGATGTACTCTTTTCCAGAGGCATATTTAGGTATGAGGTATTCACATTTGGCATTCTTTTGCTAAGAGATGTCAGCTATGAAGTGCTGGTTCTGGCCCTGAATGGTCTGCTACCCATGTCCCAGGGTTCAAGGCCAAAGGTAACCACAAAATTCTACATCCACTTGTTCCCACTGGCAGTTTCACGTTTCTTCATCTCTACTATTACTGGCCTTGCAAGATGCTGTATGGCACGATCTGGTGCAGGGCTCCTCCTCGTGTTCTGGCTGGATATGAAGTAGCAGGTCCATAATTAACAGTCACGGCTGGAAAGGGGCATCAGAGTTTGGGATGGAGCTTGGGGTTTTCTAGGAGAAAATCACATAAACTGAAGTTTGACATTCTTCATTCCAGTCAGCTTTGCTGTAGATGTGTATGAGCCTCTTAAATATGGAGGCTATTCAGTTTGGGAATGTTTTTAAAATTTGGGATGTTCCTCTGGTTTCATATACTTATACATCAGATTTTCTATGACTGTATCAAGGCCTCAGTTTTCACATTCAAGATGCTGTACATGCGAATTTGAGTACAATTGCATCATCAGATGCAGAGCAGAGACAAATGTAGTTTTATCACTACTGAGATTATTATTGTGACATTATCAATATCCTGATTGTAGCAACATATTTCTTTTAATAGCAGATCCTGAACTTACGCTCTTTTGGTATGATCAGAACTTATTTGATGTTTAAAATTACAATGTGTTTGATTACTTATTTGTCCTTTCTGTGAACAGATGCTCTATTTCTCCAGCTACTTGTATAATTTTTGCAGTTTATACGTCTTACATTGCTATACTAAAATAACTTCACTCAGAGGGATACTGTCCCATTTTGCCAACTGAGACTTTTGGTTTGGAGGGTGAAACCTGAACACCCCGTTGCCCCTAGCTAGCAGTGAATGCTCATACCACGAGCTGCCTGTATCCTATCCTCTCATCCAGCTTGCTTGGGCATATGGTACAGGTAAGGAAGGAACCTGCACATCTTGTTTCTGTTTGTGAAGGAAGCACACCCTGCACTTTCCCTGAACATAAATTCAGCCAAAGTGGTATGTCATTAATCAGGTGCAGGATCTGGAAAAATCGTACAGAGACTTTGTGTCTTATATTAAAAACAGCAACTTATGGCTGGTTAGTTTGTTTATTGAAAATGTTTTATTAACACTGTACCTTGCAGAATGTGCAGAATTGGACAAAATAAGATTATTTCTCCATCCACCTCCACCTCAGTTTTTTTGCATATACAATTTGGTTCATGAACTCTAAAATTATATGTGTTGGTGCCATAGCTTACATGGCATGTAAGTCTGTCAGTTCATGGGGAATGGTAAAGCACAGTACAAGGTATTTCCAGTCTTAGAAGGCTTCTCACAGGAATCTGAGTCAAAGATTAAACTCAAGCTTCATAAAGCTCACCTAGCTTTCTCTACAAGGCTGTGAAACAGCACTTTGGTTTCTACATGTTTTGCTCTGGATCAGGTGCTTGTGTTGTGCATGGAGATGCAGTGGGAAGGCTCACCTGAGCTGGCATCCTCACTGGTCCGCATGCTTGGAGAGGAGCCGAGGGAGCAGCCCCCAAAACACACAGACATGCAAGATCTTCCGTTTCTCATGCACTGGTAATTGCCTATTAACATAATGCAAATCAAAGCCCCTTTCCTAATGCTGGAGCTGCAGCACACAAAGATTTTCTTGGTCCATTAAAAAGACAATTTTACTCATGCAGTAATGGAAAACATCAAACTCAAATAGGAAAGTGGGTGCCTCTAAGTATTTCATATTTTACAGGAATATGTTTTAAATGAAATACTGCTTGACAGATAAATTACATTGGCTTTACGTATGTACCCGTCTGATTTAGTGCTACCAGCAGTGCAGATGGTTGGCGACAACTTTGTAGGTGCTTAAACATCTTAGTACATGAATGCAATTTTTGCACTAATGCAAAACACTTGCGGAATGACCCCTCAGATGTAATGTTTTCCATTGAGAGAGTTGATTTGGACTTACAGAGAAAAAAGTTATATACAAATTACTTCAGGTAACCTGTAGCCTTTAAAAAGAAAAGAAATGCAATTATATCTGCTCGCTGCAGCCACAGTTTAATGAAAACTGAAGACTGAAATGGTCTTTCTAAGTTTCAGAACTTACAACAGGTCCCTGCTTATTAACGGAGCAGTTGTACCAGCAATTTGTTTTTGTAATTATGTTCTTTGTGGTCTACAGTTTTCAAATAGTGATGCTAAAAGGACAGCTGGAAATACTGCTAGTTGCTTACCTAATCCCCAGTGAGAATAAAAATAGATAACAGTAAATGAGACTGTATGTGGGAAGCTAAATTAACAGTCAAAGCTGAGATTTTTTTTTAAAGATACAGTATACTTCAATGTATGCATTAAAAGATGGAGATGAAATGTATTAAATATCAGTAGGAATACTCGGCCCTTTGATTACATGAATGAGGAGCAGAGCTCGTTCCTTGGCTTAAAACATCGTAGTCCTGTACAAAGGAAATAATGAGCTTGACCACAAAATTGCTGATATTTCCCATGCAGAATGAGAACACCGAGGTAAAAATGTTACTTATAGAGCAATGTGAGTTCTCCTTTCTAGGCTGATATTTATTCTCAAAAGCAACTACAGAGAGTCATGTTTAAACTCATTTGAATAGGCTTCAAAGACGGTCACTTTTCCAGCAGCAGCATTTTACCTGGCAGTGGGGAGCTGTGCATGCATCGCGGCGCGAGATTGTGGGACTAAGTCTCATGGGACATATTTGGTTTTAGAAGAAACTAAGCCAATTCTAGAAAGTCTGGAAATGTATGAATTCCAGCTCCAGGTTCATGTAACCACACAATCAGTCTTTGCTCACACATCCTTCCTTTGGTTTCCTGAGTGCCACGTTCCTCGTTTTAGTTTAATTGCTAGAAGCTGTGACAGCATTTCCTACCAGTATCTAAGTGCCTTCAAGCTTCAGCGTTGAGGGACCATCCATAGCCGCACCCTGTGGATGCACCTTTCCTCCATGCAGTTTTCTGTGTCGAGGGACACAGAAGCTTTGAAATTTCACCTTACCAGGGGTTTTACCTGTATTTGGGTAACCAGCTGTTGAGCCAGTCTACTGGCGGGTATCAATCAGCATGTCATTATGCCATTTTGCATTAGCTGAGGATGTAACCTACACTATTCCCTCGTGCAAAACAACATCTCGTACCTGTCACTGCATTGACGCCATGAAGGTAAAAGCATGATGGGGTAGAGAGCTGATATTTGCTGTGGGGAATGTGCAGGGGCAGCCAGGACTTCCCATAACCGTGCACAGCTGCAGCCTCACAGCTCACCACAGCAAAACCCTCAGCGCCTGGGAACTTCATTTCCTGACCTTCACTTTCCTCTTGAATATTCCTCACAGGCCTGGGGTGAAGAGCGTGGCTAAAAAATAATAATAATAAAAAAATTAAATATCAAAATGCACAAAACAGAGCCAACAGGAAATTCGCACTTGCGGAAAGCAAGAGCCAAGAGAAGCGCAGCAATCACCGCGCCTCCAGCTCGAGGTGCGAGGTTGCACGAGGCGAAACACAGGTCAAGCGGCAGTGAGCTCCTCGGGCCTGGTCCAGAATGGGCTGAAAGCAGAAGGGAGGCTCTCCTTGGTTTAAGAAGTAAAGCGGGAAGCAGAAATACGGCCTAAGTTCTGACACAGTGCCTTCAAGTACATTATTTTCTCAAGGTGTCCAAAAGATCAGTGAGAGCTGTTGCCTTACAGAGTGATTCTCACAATTCTCCAGTGGGCCGGGTACGTGAGGAGTGTGCACAGCGCTGACTTGTTAGCTGCAGCTTTATACCCCAGCTTTCTCTGTCTGAGTGCATCCATCCCTCTCTCTTGATAGCTAATGAACGGTCTGCTAAAATAAATAAGATCCCTCCACTTCCCTAGAGGCAGGGAGGAGAGTGCTTGCTGCTAGTCCATAAAGTTTGGCTGTGTGGGGATGGGGTCTTTTTTTGTCTTTTTGTATTTTTTTTTTCTCTTTTGCTATTGAGGGAGCCAATATGAAGCGCATTAAATTTTCCTTGAGGATTTGGTTTTGCTGTATCTGAGGCCAGGTAAGAGAAGAACAAGAGGAAAGCCACTTGATTTTGTGCCTGGAGCAAAGCTAAGCGGTTCAAGGCCAGAGTAAACACAAAGCAAATGAAAAAAAAAAAAAAGAGAGAGAGAGAGGGAAGCTTGCAAGAAGAGAGGTCCTGCGATTTAGCACTGAGCAGGGCTTGGAAGAGCCAGAGGCTGGGCTGCCTCCCCCGGGGATGCCTCCCCTGCTGGGGTGTGCCCCCCTCCCGGCCGTGTCCCCAGCCCAGCTTCATGCATCCCGGGGATGCTCCATCCTGCACCACATCCTTGGTGCCAGCAGTAGCTGGGTGCCTGTGAGCACCTCTGCAAACCTGGCGCCGTTCCACCGCTCGGTCGGACTCCAGATGGCAGGATGAGGTTTCCTCGGTTTGATCTGTACTACAACAGACTTTTAAACAGGGTTTTGTCACGACCATTTCCAGCCCTGCGCTGAGCTGCGCTCCTAGGTAGATCACTGCTCAGAAACACTGAAAAAAGCCCCCCCAAACTGTTGAGAATTCAATGTAAATGGCTCAGGGGAGGCTACGAGATGTCTGCATATTTTGGAATTATCTGCTGCTCAAATATCTGAATTGGATACACTGGACATACTCAAAATTTGCTTTGACAAGACATTCTGATCTAGTTGGACCTACTAGGAGAAGGAGATAGGACTGCATGACCCCTGGACAACCCTTCCAACAAAATTAGTAAAACCTAAAAACCCATTACTGATAGTCTTAAAAACTGGCTCATGAGAACTTCAGTCATACACCTACATACATACCCCAGCAGATATATGCACAGCTATAGATTGTGCACGGCAATATAAAATCCCCAAAAGGCAGGCTTATTCTGGATATTCAGTCCACCAAGCTGAACTATTAAGAACACTTTTGGGAAAAGAAAAAAAGTGCAAAAGCTGAAATCACAATCCCATAACAGAGACGGAGCTCACGCTAAGGAGACAGGGAGCTGCTGACAGGTTGCAGTGGCACAGTGTCTTGCTCCATACTAGGGGGCAGACCAAGGCTTCTCAGTCCTTTTAAGACCATTGTAGGAATAAGTGCAATGTTGTATTTGTTCTAGTAGCAGGACTCTGATGTACGGAGCACCGTGCAAATTTAAGGACATGTACACATTCAGATTATTTTGTTTAACAGATACTTACAGCCAACCTAACCTGATCTTGCTTGGTTTTGAGCAGGAGGTGGGGCTGCATTTGTCTTCCAGCTTCCAAATCCCCCCCTGGATTGCTATATGCCAGCAGCATTTCATATTTCATAGTTTTTTTTTTTTTTTTTTTTTTTTTTTTTTTTTTCTGGCTTTCAGCTTTTGCATGAGGTCCCCAAGGCTGCAGGACAGGAGAGATACAGGGTTGTGATGTAGGGTCTCTGTGGACATTTCCAGAGAGTGCTCAGCTAGCGGCTCTCCTGAGACTGAAGGGAACCAGTAGCAGTGCTTGGGAGGTGCCTTCACCTCCTGAGCTTTCCAGCTGATTCTCGTGTCCATCGTGGGGACTGCTAGTGTTAGGTCAGAGGTTGGACTCGATGATCTTGAGGTCTCTTCCAACCTAGAAATTCTGTGATTCTGTGTGTGTGTGATTCTCCACAGAACACGCTGTCTTAACTCTGAATGCCACCTCCTGCATGCAAGGAAAAGGCAAAAGTCGGGATGGGAAACACCTCCCCACATAACTCAGTCCAGGCCTGACCCTTCATTGAGAAAGCAAGACTTAAACTCACATGTGGTCCTCATCCACACAAACAAAGTCAGGGACATTATAAAAATCTTTAAAAAGTTGAGCAGCCATGGTCTATGTGGCTAAACTGTAGAGTAAACCCCTCTGAGAGTGCTCAGCATCCTCTGCCCCTGGCTGGATCAGGCCCCAGCATGCTGCTCAGCATATCCCACAGCAAATCCCTTGGTACCGGTGAGTCCTGAACCTGGTTCCAGTGGTGGGGGCCACAACTGAGCCCAAATTAAAGCAATCAGATCCACAGGGAGGAGAGAACTGAGGTGCCCCCCGAGGCAGCGCACCTGCTGCCCCCATGGAACGGGCTTGGGGATGGGATGGGGACGGATGCCACAGCCAAGAAAGGCAGGGGGGCTCCCCAGCCTCAGTGGAGCGCCCCCTCCTTCCTTTTCCCATGCAGTAGCAGCATGCCATCTCCCCAAAACGCTGCCTGGCTGGCGAGCGCGACGCCAACATCTGTGTGCCAGCTCTGCAGGGCCGCGTGTGCCGCGCGCGATCCATCTGCAGCAGGCTGCACGTGCCAGGGGCTGTGCTCAGGGGGGCTGGGGAAGGGGGGGCTGCCACAGGAGGAATCCACTACAGAATTAGAAAAAAAAAAAAAAAAATGTTTTTTCTTGCTACCCTGATTTTTTTCCTCTTTGGTTTAAAATTCCCTATTGACTTTAATCAAACTCAGGCGAGATTCACAAGCTTGGTCAATTTAGGGATTTGGGAAGAAAGAAAAAAAAAAGAAAAGAAAAAAAGGAGGTTTTGCCAAGAAGGTTTTCCCAAGTTCTCATAGCTCCATGTTACATGGCTCGGTGTCTGGAGCAGGCTCCAAGCCTGACTTCCAAACGACCTGGAAGGGGTCCCAAAGCGGCATGCTGCGGGCACTTCGGGGCCCCCGCTCAGTGGAGAGCTGTGGGCAGGACACTGGAGGAGGCAGGCAGGGATCCCACATGGAGAAATCCATCTCACCTCCAAAAGGCAGAGCAACCATGGGCTCCAGGCTTGCAGTTTTAATCCTCACATTTAGCTCTGTTGTTTTCCTGGAGATGTCTAAGTAAGGATCACCTTAAAGCCCCTACTGAGAGAGAAAAGCAAAGTTACTCTCACATCTTATCTCAGTGAAATAGAGAGTAGTAAATATGCAACTGTGATTGCTTTTTACCTCCCCATTGATCGAAATGTTGAATCTAGCCATAGTTGTGTCCTGGATGGTGAGCACTTAACTTCATTTTCTAACCTCTTGTGTGTCTCAGTTTAATTTACCAACAGGTTATTCTCAGGACAGATCATGCACCATGTAAGTGTAAACAGAACCAGGTATATCTGTGTGTTACTAACAGGGTGCCTTGCAGACCCCAGACCAGCAGTCTGACTACATGGGCAGAAGCCACTTGTGAATGTCGGATGCCTGCGGAGAGGGCAGGATTTTAAATCTTAAGGTTTTCCTTTTCTTAAGTGGTAGCGCATCTTATGGCTTCTGGCTACCTCCCACCTGGGCTGTGCAAGCAGCCAGCTGGAATTTCATCTCCATTCACAACCTTCACCTTGGCCTGGAAGTGGATTTGTTGAGTGGCCACCGTGAGAAAAACCATTGGGTCCCCTGAGTCCAGAACAAGCCTTATTTCCACTTTTTTCCCTCCTGTTGAAAGAATTCTGCATGCCACCTGGCCCTGTTGAACTGTGCATGCAGCAGAGCTGAAAAGACATCCCTATTTCCCCCTCTTTTTCTGCTTCTTGAGGTGTCAGCTTCTTCCCCCTCCACGCACCTCGGCTCTGTGTCGGGGCTGTGTACTGTGCCCCATGAGCTGCCCGCTGACCAGAGCCTCCTCTGGCTCCTCTGTGTGCCCCAGATCCATGGGCTGCTGGGCTTCTCAGGGCCCAGGTACCCCCAGCAGCACTTGTGGTCACCCTCCTAGCTCCAAAACCTAGAAGTGAGCACCTTGGTGGTCAGTGGGCCACTACTCGAGCAGGTGCCTACGAGGAGATGATGAGTAAGCTCAGGGCTGCTCTGCAATCACCATCTCCTTTGTCATGCAGGGCTCACGCCTGGCAGAGTGCAGAAATAAGTCACTGGCAAGGAGGCTGAGACACGCCTGGCAAAGCACAGAAACTGGGAAGGAGGCTGGGAACCTCCTGGCTGGAGGCCGGTGACCGATGGCCCCACGGCAGGGCTGGGAGGTGTGGTGCCAGGAGCGCGGTGTGCGCTTCAGGGCTGATCGGCCACTGGTTCACCGCAGCGTTTGGAGCACACCGGGGTTGTGGTTATGGATTTATTCTTATGTGAATTACAGCTGTTGGTCGTGAGCTTTGTCCAAGAACAGAAACACAGCCCCTTGCTGCGGCTGGGAGGGACGGTCTCGGAGTTTCAGAGCCTGTCGTGGGAGATGGTCACATCCATGCACCCCAGCTGGTGCTGGAGGCAGTGTGATGATGCCCGGGGATTTGGAAGCGGTGAGCTGCCGTTTGGCAGGGGCTGCCACAGCTGGGGGGAGCTGAAGAGCTGCTGAAAAGTCCTTTGGCTTCAGTCACCACGCTCCTCTATGGCAGGGGCAGGGGGTTGCATTGCAGAGCAGGGGAGCAAAGGACCAGCCACATGTTTGAGGCCGGTCGTTATAAATTACCTTCGCTTTTCCTCAATGCTGCATCAGAGATGGAGCAAGCTTATTTTATTGGTAACACACAGAGAAACTGGGACTGTCAGCTCCACAGGATGAGACTGTGGTGGCTGGTAGTGAGCTCTTCCCAGCATCTCCTACTGCTGAACCCAATCCTGCCACACTCGGTGACGGTGAGCAGCACCTTGGTCTGTTTTACAAGAAGGCAGACCCTGCCCCTTCATTTTTCCCTGCCCAGCATTCATACCTGACATTTAAATCAATTACCTAGACATTTAAGTCTCTTTCACATGCCAGCACATGGCCCTTGTAAGCCTTTAGGGTTGGGGGTGAAGAGGGGGGTGTTGGCTTTTGCGAGCAGTATGTACGCTAATTCCAACGTAAAGGGCTGCAGTAAATCACTTAATGCCTGAATCAAGTTAGTTGTTGTTGTTTTGGTGAATTGGGACCATATTCGGGACCATAATAACCTAATAATGGACAGTGCAGGCATAGACCACACTGTAATGTATATTGTAGGGGAATATGGTAATAGTCTGAAATGGCAATTCTCCTAAATAAATAGCACATCAACTTACTTAAACCTAATCATAAATGGGACAAATTGGACCCATGTGCAAACAGAAACCTGAGCAGAAGGCAGGAGTTAAAGAAGCCATTGTTTCCCAGCCTGACCCTGGGCAGAGAAAGCCTGTGTCAGGTTACATCTGTTAAAATGATTCTAATGCCAGCCCAGTATTTTAATTATAAATATATAAAACATTTAATAAGAAGACATTCTGGGCTTACTAAGCCTTTAAAAACTGTATGTGGGCGGGGTGGGTAGAATGGTGTTCCATGTGCCCCAGACAGAGTGCCAGCGTATAATGATTGAATGTTTTCCTGTAATAAATTGAAAAAATCTGGTTTGTAAGAATGGATCCAAATCACTTGGCATTAGAAAGGTAATTTGTTACCTAGCTTCCTCTTGGAAACGGGCTGTGTCCAAGTTTGCTGGAACTTAGTTTCTAGGGACTGCGATGTCCAAAAAGAGAAAGAAAGAAAGAACAACCAGGATGCCGGTGGCTCTGGTGCTAAAGCATGCACGCGCAAATACACACACACACACACACACACACACAAATGCATTCTCTGTTATTTCTACCTCTCTCTCTATTTTTTTTTTTTTCTTTTTTTTTTTTTTTTTTTCCACACAGTTTTGCAGTCCTCTCTCTCATGGCTCTGAACACAAGATTCAGCAGCCAAAAAAAGAAGAGAAAAAAAAAAAGAGGTTACTCAGGACAAAAGCCAGATCTATAGCCACCTTCTTTGTACCTTTCCAAATCTCAAGCCTGCTTAATTATGATTAATTGCCACATGGATAATCAGATACAGTTTCAAAAGGTTGGAGATGACAGTCCAAGGACACCAGGGAAGAAGGAAGGTTCGCCTTTGTTACAAGAAAAAAAATACCAGGTCCCTTCCTCAGCCCATAACCTTTTCTTATTTTAACAATTCCAAACGGAATTAATACCATCAGTATATTGTTCCCGCTCCTGGGAATTGAACTTCAACTGTACAATTTCTGCAGCTGTCAGTTTTTTCAGACCTCCTGTCAATAACGCAATGTTGGGGTGCCCTTCTTCTTGAATGAAAGCAGTTTCAAGTTTCTGCTTTATGTCTGTGCTTTCTGGGTGGTGTGACATGATGAGAAAGTATAAAAAATAATAACAGCAGTTAAAAAGCTTCCACTCTTGACTTAACTGGATCAAATGTAATAGACTACAGTCTTTTCTCCTGATTTCCTTTGCTTGTTTTAGAAAACACTGTGAAAAGTGCAGGAGATTTTGTCTTGCCAGCTCTTTCCTCCATTTAAAATCCCTTTGGCTAAGTCAAGGATCACAGTATGTCATTTCCAGCCTAACAGAAGTGCTGGGCCTTGTTCAGCTCCTATTACTAGGAGGCAAATCCCTAGGTTGCAGGCGCCAGTGTTTCTGCGTTTGGCTCCCTTCCCAGTATTGTTTCCTTCATTACATTCCAGAGTGCCTCTCAGCCAGTTAATGTTTGCACTGGGAGGTCCAAATATCCAGCAATCAGCACTGAACTTTTCTCTTTTTGTTGAGAATTGCAGGTTTCAAATGCAATCACTGGCTTTAAAGGAAAACTTACAGGTGAACACAACAGCACTAATTTCCATTTTATTCACAAACAGTTATATTTTCTGCAGTTTCTCCATGTGCACTCGTAAAACGGTTTCAGGAGATGTCTGGCTTTTTCAGGGCTTGCAGGGGCTGGAATTGTGTTACGGGTTTTGGGGAGGATGCTGCCCTCCACCTACCTCTCCTGAGCACCCAGCCTTCTGTTACCACGAGTGCTCCCACATTCAGCTGTTATCTCTTGGTGTTATTGCTGGTGATGTGCTGGTGTTCTCCTTTTTACTGAAAATGTGGTGAGCTGAGCACAATGAAATAATCTGGATCACTTGAACATCAAAATGTTTGCTCAGACTTAGCACCTCGCTCTGTGTGGGCACAGGGTGGGAGCCATGGTTCCCAAATTCCTGGGGAACCCATGCAATTCATAAGGGCAAGGGCAAGTTTCATCCTTTTGTGCTGTTTGCATCTGAGGCACTGGGAGGTGTAGAAGGGGTTCATGCCATGGGTTTTCTAAGAATATTGATTTTCCCATATGACTGGCAGAGGGTGGCTTTGGGCAGCTCGAGGGAACCCGCCTGGGACATGCAATGTCCCACTGTGGCAGCACGCCAGTTATCCTGCCACCAGAACCCCCGTAAGCATCAAGAAAACTCCTATACATCGACCAAGGGTAGGGCCTTCATTTTCAGAAGCTGGATCAGGCTGAACCTCAGGCTACTTGAACTATTCTATAGGAAGGCTTTTGATAAGACAGCCCCGTGTAATTTGCTTGCTATGGGTTTACTATTAAGTTTCGAGACCTAGCCATGGGTCATAGGCTTGATTAAACAATTAAAAACGTCCACGACATTTCCTTGTGGGGAAGTGGAAAAATAAAAAAAAAAAAATTAAAAAAAAAAAAAAAAAAAAAAAAAAGTACAGGTTGGGAAATCCTCAGTGTTTTCCATAAAGCCTCCAGCTATGCTTCCACACATGATCATATGTCATATGGATGGTGTCATAGCGTCCTAAGGGTGCTAGCTCGCAGCGATGATATCGAATTCATGGAAGTGTATATGCTCAGAGAGAATACTAATGTTAACTCAGTCTAAATAACAACACTGCCAAAGGAGGAAAGCAAAAGATGAAATACAGTGGATTTCAGGAGGCAACAAGCTCTCATTTATTAAGATCAGAGGCATTTTACAGGTTACAAATCATAAAGCAGAAATAACTTCATAATATACAGGTCAGGAATGTGCCTGGGATATTGAGGAACTATTTCCTTGGCAATAATCTGCCACAGATAGTCAGAAGCGTGCATTTTCTGGCACAACAAATCATCACTGATTAATTTTGTCTGCCTTTGTCTCAGAGAAGCAACAAGACACTTTGCCGTGTATGTTGTACTTACTCTGCTTCCACAGTATTCTTTTTCAATGCATAATTTTTTGCAAGATAGGCCAAACACAATACGCTTTGTTTTGCCTCTTTGGCATCATTTTCGGCTGAACGCAGCATGCGGTGGCTGAGCGCACGGTGCAGGGGCTGCAGGGCACGGGGGCTGACACCCCCCAGAGGGGCTGTCCCACCCTCTCCTGTGCACCTGCCAAACCACCTATCAGGAACACACTTTGAATATTGTATTTCTTATTGAAGTAGAGGAGACCTTACGATTACAGCTAAGTTCTTGCAGTGGGTGTTGAAGAGGAGCCCGAGCAAGAACAGGGCAGCAGCAGCAGCAGCAACCAACTGAACTTTTCCTCTCTGTTGGCACTTAGGAACAAACAGGCTGTGGAGATCTCTGCAAGAAGAGAAACTGAAGTTTCTCCTTTCAGGAGCAGCAAAAGCAGGGCTGGATGCAACTGCAAGGTGGAGGGAAGGACCGTATGGCAGAGCGGTGTCTTCCCCCACGCTTTATTTATTGCATCCTAGAGCAAGCCCAGCTGGATGGTGGTCTGCCTCCCTGACCGCACGGAGGGCCTTCACAGCATCCCCTGAAGGACAATAGATATGATAAATGCCGAAGGCAACGTCAAAACCCATAACTTTCCAAACATTAACTCAATATTCACAGCTATTAAACATCAACAGATCATAAATGGAGTATCTCCAAAGCAGGTGTTAAACTTCTCTGGGCTCCCTGTGCCGCTGATGTGAGACAGCCAATAGGTTATCATTTCTGAGTGCACCTTCTACTGTCTCAGAGTTTCTACAGGTTTGAAGAGATTCCCAATTCCATCGTGGTTATACTGAATCACTCTGAAATGGGCCGTGGGGGAAACTTCTCAAGAAGTAAGCTAGGTGCAGCAAGTGAGAAGCTCAGGACAAACAGCCAGGCAGGATTCACTGCTGTGATAGGAAAACAGAGCAGAAGTGTCCCTAGGAGGGAGATTTTGGAGATTTACTCATCAGTGAAGGGCATTCCCATAGGAGGAGGGGAGGAAGAATAGTGCCCTTACAAAATCATAATTACAGGATAATCAAAACTTTTCTTGTAATTATTCAAAAAGACTACAAGTCAGATTTGGAGAGAAAGACAATTTCTGTTCCTCACACATATTGCCCCAAATTCTCTCCATGGCTCACATCATTGCCAAAGGGTTGGATTCGGAGGGGAAAAAGGTGGCAGCACCAAGCTTGCAGAATATGATCAAGTTGTAACAACCTCCCACTGCCTGTAGAATCTGTGTGTTTAGGGCATGAAGGAGCCTTTGAGCTCCCCTTGGAAAAGACCTTTGCAGGGCTTATATCTACCCAGAGAGGCTCCTGGACTTCACATCCTTAGCTGAAGCTGGGCTGGTTTGGGCTGTTTTGGATATGGCAACATCTCCCCAGATGTCCAGGAGCTTCACAACCAGGGCTTCAAGGAACCCAGAGAGGTGGTTTATTTCTCTCTTTACCTAATTTGTCTTCTGTGGGATTGAAGTCATCATGAAAAATAGTATTGCTGTTACGGCTTCTGCTGTCAATGGTCGCCTCCTATTTGCATTCTCCAAGCTCCCACCTTCATCCTCATCGTTTTCTCCCTTCAGAATTATAACAAACCCCAAAACAATGTGTTCATAACATTTCCTCTGATTTCAAAAAAAAAAAAAGAAAGAATAAAAAACAGCTAGCAGATGCTGATTTTCTCACTTAGCTGCACATATTTTATAGTAATTCTCTCTGATTTTCTCCCGACACCCACCTGACCTTCCTTTCTCTCCAGTCTCTCCCAGCAGTGACCAAACACTGCTAATCATGTGATATTCAGCCATAGAAATAGTCTGAAACTAAGAGAAATTTACCCTCTGACCTCAACGCCTTCGCATACACAATAGAGACCAAGACATGTCTTTGCGAAAAGGAATGCATTTTCATTGGCAAAAGCTGATTTTTATACCAAACCAAATTAATACTATGAAAAGAATGTGGTTTGGTGTTTTTCGTTTGTTTCTTTTTTTCTTTGTTTTGCTATTTCACAAAAGCAATACAAATGTACTGTAAAAAATAAAATAAAAAAAAAAAAATCAGTGATTTTACAACGAAGAATAACAAAATACAGTTTCCAAGCATTTTGAAGGAAGTTAAAGTGGAACATGATAAATAATTTTGCTTCTCTCTACAAAACTGCAAGTACTTTACAAGTGTGAATCAATGTTGAATTATTGTGCTGTGATGAAAAGCAGGGATTATTGAACCCAGAAGTTTTCAACTTCATCCATAGAGGATTTAGCTGGGAGAGCATCTCCAGCAGTGTATCTTTCCCCATTGCAGGTGGGATCCTGAAGTCTCTGTGCCAACAAAACCAATAATTTGAGTGGAAAAAAAAAAAAAAAAAAAAAAAGTTTGGGAAACAGTTGAAACGATTTTCAGCTGCCTTTGTTATCTGAAAATAAGGAGGAGGCTCCACACCATCTGAACCGTCAGATTTCCATGCATCACCAAGTGCTTTGCAGGGTGCCGGTCAGCCATGACGAGCTTGGGCACACTTTTAGCTGGAGGGGCTGCAATGCAGCGGCTGAAGTGAAGAGTCTTGTTCACACACCAGTTCTGTTGCAAGACCTGGGAACAGAACTTTTCTGTCTTTCCCATCCACAAAGAGCAAAGCTGATATTTTTCAGTCTAGATTATTATTTTTTTTTTTCTTGGATTAAGGAAAACAAAAATGAGAGAGAAAGAAAACTGGTGACTCATTTCAGTTTCTTTGCTGAAACACAGCTGCCCTTGTCACAGGAACATGATTCTTAGAGCCTGCATCCAAAATTTATTGCAAAATAAAACTGAAACTTTTAAAAACAACCAGGCTAAATGTTGTTTCTAATTCTTTTTTAATATGTATTTGTGAGTGTAGGTCCAGACTCCAGCCAGGATCAAGGGTAGAACTGGAAACTTGGGAGAAACAAAGTTCTTGTGAAATTTTCAGACAAATTTTGCAAGCCCACACAGCCTACATTGGTTGGACAAGCTTCAAAATAACTATGCGTTTTCAAAGCTTTGATGCTTCTGGACCTTGTGAGATTCCTACAGTGGCAGGTCAGTTTAACTGCGCCCACACAACAACCCAAAGGTAATATTGTATTTCTTTCTCTACTTTTTGAAAATGTACAAAAAGTCACGAGTCCAGTGTTCCTAATTCAGGAACTAAAAGGACTATGTACATGCATAAGTTTCCTCCAAACTCTAGTGGTGCAATCTTTCCATTTAAGGAAAAAAAAGCATTCTTGCTTTGCCATGATCTTTCTTCCTGAGAAATACTGAGACCTTACTTCTGAACTTTGAATGGCCACCTCTCTGACGTTAGCAACTTTCCCTGTTGCTGTGTTTCTACAAAATGACCATATACCTTGGTGATACACCTGCCTTGTTCAGGAAACCTGTTCAGCAGTGACATTTGCTGTATAAAGCTGTGTCTTGTGAGCCTAAAATTTGAGCTGCTTCTTAACTGAGAACAACCTGGGTGGCACTGCATAGTGCCCAAAGTGGAGGGAGTAAAAGGATGTGAGGGAATCAAGTGCTTCAGAAAGGACTTTTGCTCAACCTGACTGAAATAAAAGAAAAATGTAGCTGTGTGAGTAAGCCAAGTGTGGTCGGTGCTTGCAGCCTCTTCTTCATTTAATGGACAATGCCAGAAAGAAAAATGTCCTAAAGGTGGGCAGGGAGGCAGTGCAGAAGACAGCGTGAGATGGGAGGGAATAAAGATGACCTGGTTTTGCTTCCTAGCTAATTTTATATCAGTTTAACTATATTTAGTTACACTTATATTTAATAGGGTAGCAACTATTGGACTGAGATTTTTATTGTTGTTTTCCAAGTAATTTAAATTTCCAAGAGGTGTTTTTTTTTTTTTTTTTTTTTCTTTTTTTTCCCTAAGACTTTGTGACCTTCTTTCATGAGTTTATTTTAGATCTAGTGGAATGTCCCAGAGAAAATTCCAAATGGTCCTTAATATATGAAATGTTTCCAGAAAGGAGAAATTCTCAGTGGACTATGAAACTATTTTTCAATCATGGTGTATGGCACACAAACCACAGCTGAGTTTTTTTCAGTAGGAAACTATTGCCCAGTGGGTTAAAAGAAAATAAAGGATAATGGGATTTTTCCGAAAGGCTGGAGCCGTTCACAGGGGTTTCCTCCCCACTAGATGTCACTGGAACTGTTTGAAATGTTTGGAACAAACAGCCCCAAACTGCCCAGGTTTGGAGCTTTGTTACAAATGTGAGACTTGGACCAGGTTTCTTTAGAGCTTTGCTCTGGTTCATGAGCCTTTCACGGGAACCTGGACTAAGTGATGGCTAAGCATGCATGGTTCATGCTCTGGCACAGATCTGGGGACAGTGCAAGCTCTTCAAGCTTGGCATTGTGCTTGGAGGTTTTGGTCTTCTTTGGGCAAGCCAAATGGAATCAAAGAAAATACCTGGGTGCCAACATTATTTGGCTGGGAGGTCTTCAAAGGAAGAGCGGAGTGATGCAGAAAGTGAGTGGTTGTCTCAGCACACCTCTCCCCATGGTGTTGTGAACCACAGCCAGAGCTTGGGCACTCGTGCACTCTGACATAAAAACAAGGGAATTCTGACAACTTGTGCCATTAATTTTTCCATGGCTCTCCTCCTCAGGAGTACCGATGTTAACCTCATGCCGCTGAGAAGAGCAGCTCCTCATATTATTAGGTCTACTATTTAAATTCTCCCTGTAGTTCCAATTGACTACAGGAATCTTCTTCCATTCTTATTCAAAATTCAGTTTAGTGTGATTATGTGGCCATGCATCAAATATGGCAGTATAATATGTCCTTTCATCTACTTGCCATAATACATCCCTTTTAGTGCCACATAAATCCCTGAAAATATTGCTGTCTTCTGCTCTTGAGATTCTTCATGTGCCTCTTTGCCTTACTGCCTTCCTCATCTATTGTATCTCCAAGCTGAATTAATTCCTTTTCTTCCCCAACCTGGCTGCTATGCTGTAGCCCCTGCTTTTGAGCAGTCACCATGAAACAGCAGCTCTTCCAGAGTAAGAGAGGAGCCAGGACGAGCCCGGCAGCTGGCAGGACCCTCCCAGCCGTGCCAGCATCCTGGCTCTGCTCTGGCTGGCGGCTGCTTGCAGCCTCCCCAGGCTGGCAGCGCCTGCTGTCAGAGCAGCTCGGCTGCAGGGGCTCTTGCAGCACCGAGGAGGTGGTAACTGAGGAATTAAGGGAGCCAACACCGGGCATCTACAGCGGCACCCCAGAAGCGACAGCGGCTGTTCTGCTCAACCACGAAGGTCAGTGAGTGGGATGCCGCTGGGAGAAACAAGGGTATATATGGGGGCCTCGGCACTGCCCTGTGATACTAAAGATCTGTTGCTTTTACAGCGACAATTTAGTCCATGCACATGAGCTACATTACAACACACTGTATTTATTTTACACAGGTAATTGCAGGTGGACACCAAATGCCTTGAATCCCTTTCCATCCACAAAAGGGTAAGCATTGCACCATGGGCACCTGCTGGTTCTTTACTGAGACTCCTGGTTGTAACTCTTCCTCCAGGATGATCTTCATCAATAGGCAATGAAGGACACAAGCCTGGCTGTGCCCCATAGCAGCAATGGGGCTCCACAAACTTAAACCCCCCACTTCCCTGTTCTTCACAGAGTGCACATTGGCTTTAGCTTGTTTAATTAATTAATGACCTGCTTACACCACTTCAGCTCAACCCACCTGTAGGCACAGTTGACTCATGAAGCATACACAAAAAAGAGGGTATATTCCCTTACACAACTTCTGTATTAAGTTATTACATTAACCCGGCAAACTTTCAACCTGCTCAGTACTCAATAAATTTAAGAAAATGAATTGAAGCTACTTGCCTATTTTAATATGTACTCCTGAAGACATTTTCCATTTTTTTTCATGGTTTAATTAAAGCCTCATGGCAATGGTATGCTTCTTTCTACCTACTATGCCAGTGGTTAAAAAATTACGGGACTTCAAGTACCCTGCATGTCATTAATTGCTCTGCTGAAGATAAAAGAGCAGCGATATTTTTATCACAACTGCTACAGCAGGCAAAATTAAAAGTGCCCCTTGCTCATGCCAGTGGAGCCAGCCAGGAGCAGGGCTATAGCACTCACCACCCCCATCCCTGCATCCCACCACCCACTGATGCCCAGACCCCCATTCGTGCCCTTCCATCTCACAGCCCATTTCGGGAACTAGTTCGTTCTGCTGCACGTCCTGACGAGCAGAGGAGCTTCCCCACCCCACTGTTTAACATTAAAAAATAAAGTAGAGAAATCTCTAAATTAAGAAAGTCCTGGCAGAGTACATTCAGCGCAGGACAATGCAGAGGAAGGTTACAAGTATATTAGGATAAGGGCACCACAATTATATGAAGAAGTCTGGAGAGAAAAGATTACATTGTTCTGACAACAACATTTTTCAAACATTTAGACCTTTAATATCATTAATTTAAAGTACAAGATTAAATATTTTATGCAAATATTAGACAACAGCAAAGAGCTCTGCACATTAGGATTTAAAACAAATTGAAAGCATGCAAGACATATTCATTTCTTAAGCAGTTTAGTTAAAAAATCGGTATTGTCTCTATTAGGATTAACTGACAGTAACTCTTTGTGTTCAAATGGATTTAACTTCACTCTGGTTTGTTTTCCAGATATCATTGTCCTCCAATAATCATGGATAAAGGGAAACGGAAAAGGACAGATCAAGCAAAAATATATCTTCACATCATAAACACAGAATTATGTTTAAATTTCATTACTAAATGGGATTTCGGCTTCATATACCATGCCTAATCCTACAGTATAAAAGATGTATAAAACCTCTTGACAAATTCTAACAGACTTTCTGGAAGTTGCATATATTGATTAAAACATCAAGCAGTTACATACAAACCAATAATGAATTACTTCTTGTTGGAAGATAAAACTTTGTGATATTTAAAATTACAGACTTGAAAGTAAGTAAAATTACCCCTAATTATGCAGAAGGGAGCAACACCTTAGCAGTAAACAAGATAAGCACCTCAAACAGCACTAATAATTTTAATTAACATTTTCTAGTTTCCTTTCACCTCCTTTCAAGGTCATCTGCTACCTTCTCCTGGTACAACATTACAGCACAGTGTTAAAAACTTACATTCCATTACTAATCATTTTGATAAGCCAAAAAAAAAAAAAAAATTACTTTCCAGTACAGATTTTTTTTTATTTAATCACTTAATCATGTGCAAAAACAAATATTCCACTGTGCAAAGCTGCTGGGAAGGTTTTTGCAGTGAATTGCTATCAGAAGTCAGACTCCAGCAACCAGGTTTTGGTCAGTTTTGGGGACCTGATTCTGAACACCAAAGGCAAAATCCTTCCAGGAGCTTTGTCTATGAGCAGAAACCCACTCATGTATTAAGCATAAGTTTAAAAATTTGGACTATGTCTGAACTTGTGTGTATTCAGATTGCAATCAAAGTTCAAAAGAATAGTGAACTGTGAACATTGAAAAATGAAAATTTGGCATAACATGTTAGCCTGCACAGTACATATATTACTTTATCTTGAGCAGCAATTAGAAAATGAATGCTCAGGACATGATTCTGTTAAACTCTTTCTTTTCTTTTCGTAAAACATACAAAAGTTGGTAAGAAAAGGGCTTTGTTATATCAGTGGGTTTGTTCCATGCCACAAATTTAATGTACGAGGTCACTTGGAATATAATGTGTAGTGAAAGAATCTCATTAGGCTAAAAAGAATGTAAAATGTGTCAATTTGATCCAAATGAGAACTGTAGTAAAACCATGTTTGATGTTCATGTGCAATAAATCTTTAACATTTGTCTGTAAAGTATTAGAGAACCCATAGGGAAATCTCTATTTGTGATAGCTGCACATTTTCAATGATTTTTCCCTATAATCCTTTGTTGACATTTAGCATATGGTAACAGAAAGGAAGATCCTAAAATGAGAATTATTAATTATTATTCTAAGGTAAACAAGATGGACACCTTGCAAGGTTTTTGAGAAAGACAGAAATTGTGAGAGCCTCTCGTCCCCTCTTCTCTCCCCCCTCCCATCACTTGGGGCTGCTCAGATTTTGGTCACTTCAGGGGGAGAAAGTATGAAACCAGAGATGCCCTTTTCAGGGAGAAAGTATGAAATCAGAGGTGCCCTACCTGGCCGCGGTCACCACAGTGTGAAAGTGTCTGATGGCCACATCCCGCCAGTTGGGTTTTATTTTGATATATTCATATTGTTAATTACCGTTGTATTTCAATTTTCTCTCTAGTATTTTTGTTCATTCATAATAGCTTTATGGTTCAGTGGACCGAAATGACTAAAATGAAAGATTTCCAAGATTTCTTCTGGGAGTAATTTACAAAAGACCACAATTTTTTAATTGTTCCTGATGTTTAGTTCTGGGTATCTGGAAGAGGAGAAATCAGCCCAACTCTTTTAGTTGCCACACCAACCGTATCGGAGATGGATTTTTGATCTCTGTCGATTGCTTCGTTTTCTGCAGACCAACATCCATATTCTGAGAACTGGCTTATAGCAATGCTGTGGTGTTTATATTTCTGCAGCTCACACTTGCTCTCGCAAGAGAATTACGAGCTATTTACGTCCTTTGAGGAGGCTCAGGGAATAATGGGTGAAATGTCAGAAACAATTAAGAAAAATGGAGGCATTTCATTTAACCAGTAGAAGAAATACATAACTTTTGCTGAATGGCTGAACTCAAAGTGCCACAAGATTGCTACAATATGAGCTCTGGCTCCTGATTATCACGAAGTTGTATAAAAAAACAACCTTACAACACTCGCATGCCAAAGGTTGCAACACAGTCTTTGGCAGGAAACGTGAAAATGCTCCAGCATGGGAAAAGTCTTCGAGCAAACTTGCATCTGTGCTGATTTACGTTTTTACAGCCGCGCGCGCTCTGCGCCAAAGCAACAGCAGCTTTCTGAAGCCAGCAAATGACTTTATGGCCGTGGTAACAGTCCTCGCCGGAAAGCGGCACAGCACCGGCACCGCCGTGCCCTGCAAACCCTCATCCCCAGCCATACTAGCCCCTGCTACAGCATTTGCCCATCTCGTTACAGCCGTGCAGGCCCTTTATCAATAAATGCGGTGTTCTCGGCCGAGTTTTCTTTGGCTTGCAGTCTGCTTTACAAAACCGCTGCATACTTGACAGTTTGCCCTAGTTAAAAATTCTTTGGTCAGAAAAAGCCCGGAGAATGAAACAGTATCTGGTGTTGTAAAATCTTGACCAGATTCTGAAATATTGCCTAAGCCCCTGTCAACTTGAAGGTGATTTCTCCAGGTCATGGTCTGGAGGGGAATTGATGGCACAGCGTGCAGCCTGTGGCTGTTCTGCCTGCACTACATCTCCGTCGGGAGGGCGCGCACTCACCTTTAGCGATCACCGCTTTCCGAGCCCCTCTGGTTTTGACAGTACAGTTACTTTTACTCATAGATTACAAACTAAACATAGGAAAATGAATCAAGAAAAAAAAAAAAAAAAAAAAAAAGGCCTATGTGCCTACTGCTCTTTTTTCGTTTCTCTGTTTCTATCTGAGTGGTTATCAATTACCTAATAACCCTGGGAAAAAATTCTACCCAAGGCAGAAGTAGAGATAATACCAGGTTCTTCTTTCCAACTGCTCACCTCAGCTGTCCTGGCATTTTTCTGATGGTGTGAATCCATTTTTCAGCTTTTATGGCTGAAGAAACTGAGGCACAGGCAAATGAAATGATGCACACAAGGTCCAGCAAGCCAAAGGTAAATCTGGATATAATGGACAAATACCAGTGTAGTGACCTTCTGGACTGTTCAGCAGTGCTAAAATTAAAGCCATCACTCGTGATTGAAAGGGCCTTGTCTGGTACAGTTTCTGAATGTGTCTGTGAACTATAAGGCTATGGATCAACATAAAATTTGAATATTCTCATTATAAGACCAGAGTAATTAAAGTGCTTCTGTCAACAAGATCTTGATGTGCTTAGTTTTAAGCATCTGCCTAAAATCATACTGAAGCAAAACACAAGCTTTGGTATTTTGCCAAATAAGGATAAGAGCTTAGGAAGAATCAGACTAGATCACCCAGCTGTATAAATTATAAGTCATTACATTAAAATAAGTTCTATATATTTCTGGCATAAGCTCTGACTTACAGTTTTGCAGGGAATTGTCCTGAAGTTACAACAGCCCTGCCCACGCCTTCCTCCTGGGAAACTGAGCTGGCCCCAATAACCCTTTCAGATCAGTGGCAACATTTAGGGTCTTAATTAGAAGGAAAAAGACCTAGTTTTTCATTTTCTTTATCAACCCCAGGCTTTTCTGTACCGTTATTCTCATAAAGTCTCAAAGTACCTAGATTTGAGTAAGCTGGGAATGCCTGAAGGAGAAACTGTACAGAACTTTGGAGTGAGACATCACTGCAGGACTGCTTGGGGTGCTTTCCCCATGCTTTGGTTTGCTTTGGTTTGCTTTGGCTGCTCAGGGTGGACTGAAGTATTCATAAACTGCTGGTTCTCAAACTTCTGGATGGATACTAAGGAGATTTTTGTCCTTCCTTTGGGCAGTGACTCAGCAATGCCTGTGCACTGGTGAGGCCAGAGCAGGACACCCCCAGCGCCATCCCCTGGGGAGGCCACCACAGGAAATCAAGCCTTCACCCACTGCAGTAACTCTTCAACATTTCTGCAGCACAGTCCTGGGGGCCAAACCATGCCTTGTTCGTCTCTCCAGGCATCGCAATGGGGATCAATCACATTGCTTTTAATATTCCTAATGGTTCTTTTTTCCTTGGCCTAACTTTATTCCACTCATTTTGAAACTCTTGACAGCCTTTCATCAAATGCTTCTGACAAACTCAAAGCATATCTAACATGGGCACTAATAATTTAGTACTGTAATTTTATGGGTATTTTAAAGTTCCTGAGTATTACTATTATTTTATGGAATGGTTTTTCCTCCTTTTCTTTGGTCTTTCTTCCTAAATTCAGTGGAATTATAGGTGAAATGTATTTCTTGGCTGTTGTTTCATCTTTTGTTCATACAGTTAAATATTGCACTAGTTAAAGATTGCACGAGGCCCCCACATTAAAATTTTATTGTATTTTTGTATTTATTTTTGGCCCAGATCTGGGGGCCTCTCAGGCTCAAGCCTTGTGTAATTTTATTGGTTTGTGGGTGGAGGAAAGGACAAAAATGAGGTTTGTGGCCAGAATGTTATCTTTGGCCATACACATCTATCTGAGGGCCTGATTCTCTCTGGTTCATAAGCATGTAAATCTCAAGCAGCTTCACTGGAAAAAAAAAAAATGGGGGGGGGGGGGGGGAGGGAGAGGGTTAAAATGATGTAAAATGGATGTAAATTAGATCAGAATCAACTCTGTGGTGGTTGCAATGTAAGAGTTTTGCTATTTATGGTGTAGCTGGGAGCTGTTGACTAGCCTCTCTAAAGATAAGAGCCACCTATAACTCAGTGGTGGGCATCTTTTTTTTTTTTTTCCATTTTGAGTAATGACTGCTGGCTAACCGAAAGATAAAAAACACTTGTTTTTATGAGCTCTAGTGCCTATAAGCAACAGCAATGAGAACACAAAACTCATCATGCTGAGAATCACTGCTGAATTTTGGTGACCTTGCTGTTGAGTGAAAAGCACCTTATTCTACCCTCCTACTTCCAAAATACTATTGAATTCAAGTGCTAATACACAGAGGTTTCAGCCTTAATCAGTTGTTGGTTTTGGTTTTGTTTTAGAGAAAGGGGAGCACCACATCCTCTGGGGTCTGGGTCTGCATGTTCTACAGCTCACCATGAATCGTGGCCATCGCATCCTGAACTCCTTCCTGCCTGGTTCGCTGCCATCACCACCATCATGTTCCTCCCCCAAACCTGTCTTTCTCTTGCGTCTTTGCACATTTCTTCATGTCAGGTCTTTGGCTTGGAAATGACTTCTCCTCTGAGCCAAACCTTCTTATTCTACACTTTAAAATCCTTATGAAATTTGGCTTGCCTTCCAAAGCTAAGCCTCAGCTCCCTTGTTACTCTTCTAAATATAAAACATTTTTATTGCATTAAGCTATGCTGAAAAAAAAATACAAGAAAAGAAAAGAAAAGAAAAGAAAAGAAAAGAAAAGAAAAGAAAAGAAAAGAAAAGAAAAGAAAAGAAAAGAAAAGAAAAGAAAAGAAAAGAAAAGAAAAGAAAAGAAAAGGAAAAGAAGGAAAATCCCTGCACCCAATGTGAAACAAGTGTTCAGCATAACAGTGTATCACGTCTTTTTGTTTTGTCTTGGTATCATCTCCTTTGCACATGCTCTGGGCTCACTATCTGTATTCCTCCTTGTGTGTCTCCAGCACTGAAAAGCCCCATAACAGTCACAACTAAAGGAGTTGTTTCGAGTCTGAACTGGAGAGTTTTGGAAATGGAAAAAGCTGTCCCATTATTGATCACACTGCACCACTTCCTAAAGAGAAATCTGTTTTCTAGAGTATTCATTTAGCACCTTTCAAATACATTAAACTTCACTTTCCTATACAACTGAGGGTAGCCTTTGAAATGAGTTATTTATATTTTTATGTGTCCATTTCATTCATTATTTCAAATGTAATTTTAATCATTTCAACAAAGAAGTGTCTTAATATTCCCAATAATGGCATTTGTTAGTTTAAATATTAAAATTCACATTAGGAATTCCCTTGACTGCATGTACATTATTTGCATTATAGATTGGGTGCATGTCTCAACTTATATATATATAGTTTATACACATATACATATAAGCTTAAGTACATATACATATTTTCCAGAAAATGCAGAATTTTAAATGATCTTGTCTGATTTGAAAGCGCATAGCAAATGCCAAAGTGATTAGTGATAAACAAGGTCCTAACACTCCAAAATTAAAAGCTCTTAATTTTCAACTTTAAATACAACCTCATTGTATAGCAGAAATAATTCCTCATAAAGTGTTTCCAACATTCAGAGAATGCTTTTAGGACATACAGCATTAACATAATTTTTTCGACTGGGGTTCTCACAGGACATCTGATGAAGTCTCTACCCTTAATTTTAATTGCGTAGGCTGCATTCTTAATTAAAAACTGTACAAATGGATTTTATGCCATGCCAAAAGAAATCTGAGTTCATTAGTTATAAAACCTTTTAAAAATTGATGTAAATATGTGAATTCTTTAAAAGTTTGATCTGAGAATTCTCATTTTATGTTGAGGAGCCTTTTATCTAGAGAATAATAAAGCCAATAGAAATTAAGATAATCTATGATTTGTTTTACTTTTTCTTCCTTTTCTTTTTTTTTTTTTTTTTCCTTTTTTTTTTTTTTGTGTGTGTGTGTGGTGTACGTGTGTACTTGCGGGTGGTGGGAGTCAGAGTGCGGGGTTATGTCTTTATGTCATTATGCTTTTCCTTGAAGAATCAAATTCATTTAAATCTAAACTGTGAAGAAAATTAGAGTGGGAAATGCACTGACCCTTTTGTACTGGGTTATATAAATATAAGTTCATATATCTTTTATTAATTCTTCATATTAAAACACAATCACATCATCTCAAGCCAATAAACTTAATGGAAATCTGTCAAACTGTAACTTTGGAGGCAAACTCTGGACATCACTTAAAGAAATATGTGCACCTTATTGATTTTTATTTTAAAGTCTGTGAGTTGTTAATTAAAATGCTTTTCCATAACTTGACAAGCCTTCAAATAACGAATGGGAAACTATGAGAGGTTTGCTTAACCTGACCAGTCACTACCCTTCCCCTTGACCAGCCACAAATCTGGCTGCTCAGGACCGTTCTGAGTCAACAGCACCAACCTGGTACTGGTTTTGGTTACACAAAATACCATGTGTGGTCTTAAAAAACATGGGAATAAAGGTCCAGGACTGAAGTCAACACTTCCTGCGTTTTTAATTATTCTGCAGCGTTTCATTATTAGACCCAACCTCTATGCCTACCTATGGGCAGAGGCATCAAGATGAACCCCACCAGCAGCCTTGGCAGGGGTCTTTCATGTTCAGGTTTGTGACAAAGAAAAATTAGAAGTGAAATTTTAACAACAGTATTTCTACTTAGTATTCAAATCCAGATTATATGCCAGTATTATAGAAAGAAAAAAAAAAAAAAAAGCAAATTAAACAATAAATAAAACAACCTCTACAAGGAACCATTCTGTTTCTTTCCACCCTCTTCAGTGATCTTTTGAGCATCTCTGCCACTGGATCTGGCTGAGCATGGCAGCAGTGGTGTTGAAATACCACATGAAAAGCTGTGTAAGTGCTTGTGACATTTACAACATGAGCCGAGGCAGGAAGCACCAGAAGTCTCACAGGAGATACGTTCTCATGAGCTTCCAACCCAATTTGGCAGAGTGAAGAAGTTAGACTTTGGACAAGAATTGGATTTTTTGATTTTTGATTTTTCTTTCTTTTTTTTAAGGAACATACTTCAAACAACAAAATCACTCTGGAGAGTGAGATTGAGATTGAGATTTGCTCACTACTACATCCTACAAATCATGAAAACAATATTCCAGTATAATAGAATATTTTGAGGTAGAAACACAAACAATTGAAAAGAGCATTGGTAATCCATCAGAATTAACCTCCACATTATCCCCCATATTCAGCTACCTACTAATCAGGTAATTGGTGCAGGAGTAAGCTTTAGGGAATGGTGTGATTCATTGGCAAATTCAGGCAAACAGACTTCTCCACATACACAAACTTCTTTTATTAGACTGTTTTACTATTTGAAATTTCTGAACACATTCATAAAGCTTACCATGAGAAACGAGCCAGAAGGAATCACTGAATTTAATACTTTAAGGAAGCAGGCAATTGTAAATTTGCTTTAACAAGGTCCAACAGTGCTGCTGGTGTTGGAGTGAAATGTGGCATTAAGAACACCACCATGATCCACTTGGAAACTTGTGTTTTATTATTTTATTTTTCCTAGCAGGAAGGAGAGTCTGGGGCCAGACCAATTCAGAGACGTTGCATCAGCACGACAGGCCAAGCAAACATTGGACCTGCAGTGAGCACAAAGCTGCGTCCTTAAACACCCCCCTGTCTAGAAAATTTAGCAGGATCACTCAGAAAGTAGAGAAGAAGAGGAGATGTAGACTGTACTCCTACACATCACAGTGATTTATATTAAAATTAATGGCACTCAGCTGCTCACCAGCTCCTTTCCCACAGCACCAGCAATGTCACACAGTGACTTGTAAGCATCTTATGATGTTCAACCTCAGCAAACACAGGAGGCAAACACACAAGATTTCCATAGCCACTTCCTTCGACTTTCATTCTATATTTGAGTGACTGTACAGAATCTAGAAAAATCATTGCAATCATTCAATTTTTGAATTTGCATAAGTTTTTGCTATGTAAACAGAGAAATATGAGACACAAAATGGTATATTTCCCTTTCAGAGTGCAAAAAGCTCTTTCACCATGAGCACAGTTCAGTCTGTACTTATCTCATCTAGCTTTAAGACCTCAAACTTAAATTAAATTAGTAGCATAAAGGCAGAAATTCTGTATGGTCCCAGAAGAAAATCCCGTTTCCAAACACTCAAACTATTACTTTCAAAGAACAGCAAAAGGTTTCTTCTGCAAAATGGCAGATGGATTCATAAGCTCTTGATCCATGTACCTATATCATAGCAGCCAATCCATTTCTCCTGCGATAACTGCTCTGTGAATGAAACCACAACATGTTTGCTAAGCAAATCCTTGGCCTCTTGTTTATGGTAGCATACCATTTTTATGCCAGCTTCATGGTCTACCCAGAAGTAAAACAAAACATTTGTTCTACAGAAAAATTCACAGAGATGGACACAAACAGTCCCATATAATTGATAGTTTTATGAGATTGAACTCTGTAAATTTTTTTAATCTTATCCCTCTAGGTCCAGTTTATATGCACGTTTGAACAATGACTTCATATCCTTTCCAAGCAAAGATTCTGGGATTCAGTCTCGTCATTTGGCCAACACAAATCCCCAAGTGCCAAGAACTTCTAGTTTTGTTTTGCTTTATATTTGTCTTTTACTTGCTCTTTTACAGGATTCCTAGTCAAACCAGTCAGTCAATGGAACAATTCCAGTTTGCACCAGAGGAAGATGTGCAAACCCCCAAAATATTTTGAAAAAATGAGCATTTTTTGTTATCTCTGTCTCTTGTGGTACAGATTAAAACTGTAAATCTTAAAACTGCATCTATTTTAAAGGCACGAGTTCAACAACTTCAACATTTACTTTGTGAGCTATCTTCAGCAGCAAGCTAGGAGGACAGCTGCCTGATTTTTTAGACACCTTTCCATGTGGTAAGCTGAAATCAGTGCTCTGCCCTGCCTGAACCAGGTGCCTTCCACAGCTATGCAGGCAGTACGTGATATTTGTCACACTTGCTAGCCAAACATGTTTTCATAAAACTATTCTTTCTGTTTGTAACATCAACCATGGCCACAATAACATCTCTATTTTTTTCTGGAGGCTGTTTTTCCAGCTGAACAAGATCCCTAAAGACGCATGTTGACTCTGATTAGATTATATTGCATTATATGAGATGCAGTCCACTAAAATATATATATATATATATTAACAATAATAGTAATAAAAATATCCTTGTATTTAAGTTCTCTCTCTCATTTTTTATTTTTATTTTTATTTTTCCCTGTCCATGAGGACATGTGATCATGATGCTTTGTTACTTTTTCAAGAAACTTTTGAGTTATGAGATTTTGGCCACTAGCTGGGAAAGAGATGCCCTTGCAACAGTCCTCCTTCTACCAGCACCATGTCAGGTCAGGATGCTGAATTGCTCAAGACGGTACAGAGCAGCCTGTGGTCAGACAGGACACCAGCTCTCTGCCAGGGGTCAATGATCCTCTGCCAATTCCCATGAGAACTGATATTTTGATGCCAATCCTATGTTGTTCCTGTGTGTCCCTCTGCCTGTGTAAGGTATCACTGAGAAGAAGGAAGGTGATGGGGATGCACAGGTCCCTTTTGGGGCTGCGGTAATACGGTCAATATAGTGTGCTGTTAAGACAGATAATTAGGGTCAGGGATATGAAAAAGCACATCTGGGAGGTGAAAATATCTTGGAAAGTATTCACTTTGTCTTTCATTTGAACATGCTGGCGATCTGTCCGGGTGTCTTTAACAAAGTTCAAAAGCAGCTTTTTTTCCTTACCAAGATAGTTCCAGGCCCAGTATGCACCAAGAGGCTCTTAAACCACCAAGAAGCATTTCAATATGCTGCTACACATCTTTGTTTCTCACTTTAAAATTTTCTTCCTATACATACATAGGAAATCTAAGTCAATGAAGGAACAGTGAGATGTCTAAAAGACAGGGGAACCAAACCAGAAGCGTATGTCAATAAAGGTGGCTGAGCAGGCAGGACTGAGACTTTTGCCCAGATTGATTCACATGGCCTGAGCAGGGACCAGGGCAAACAGAGAAGGATGTCAGGAGGGGAAAGATAAAGCCAATGTGGTGGCCAGCAGCTGTGGGGTTGCATTTTAGACACCCACCCAACCCAATATCCCTCTGCAGCCCAGCAGTTCCACACTGACTGCTGTGGATAGGTGCTGACGATAGGTGGTAACAGCTCCTGGTGAACATGACTAATCCCAACAGTATCTGAACCAATAACCCCGAGGTGAACAACTTCACAGCTTCTTAACATTCTCAGACTGCCTAGCTTGGTAGTTTAGTTCCCAGACCCCCACCCCCTCCAAGCCTATAAATAGATCTCTGTTTTTGAAAATTTGCTTGTTTTGCACAAGATATCTTGTCTGAAATACAATTTATAGTTTATCACAAGGAACAACTGTCCTATTATACTGGCATATATATTTCCTTAGGTAATTAATGCACATGCCAATTTTGATGAGGGATATGTGGTGTGGTTACAGGACATATCTTAATGTAATTAACTGTATTGGGTTCCAGAAATCACAAATATAGAATTTCAGTACTAACACATCTGTAAACTGCATAGTTTTCTAAAAAAGAACATGTTGCTTATTTTATCTTGCTATTATTTGACTAAAAATGATAATAGAAACATAAGTATTTACTAAAATAGGCTGAAATCCCACTTCCAACCAGGAGCATTTACAAATATGAACTGACTGGTGAGGCCATGAATTGTCTGTTCTAAAAGCAACCCTGCAATTGTGCAAGAAAACCTTAATTATCATTGGAGAAAGGAGCTGTCTCAGAATAAGCAGAAGTTTTGTTTTCTTGTTTAGCATCTTTATTTCATGGTTCAAATTGGCACAAGAGCCAGGCAGCTCAAGAGAGTTAGGAGACCGTGGTCACCAGAGGGCTTTAATTTATTGATGGTTCTTGCCCTACTGTACAGTCGCTGCTGCTATTTGAGTGTAATGGATGAAACAGATGTTTGACACTGCAGCACCTCTTCATAACTTCACTCTTCAAAAACAGTTTTACAAGTGCTCACTCGCGTTGGTTCCCATTCAGCACAGGAAACTGAGGTCATGGTGAAACATGAGGCCCGGGCAGGAGCCTGAACTCATGTGCACTGCAGCTGGGCCCGCGTCTTCCGAGCACGTTAGCAATTTATGAAGCAGTCATAATTTTCAACTTACGGACAAAGAAATAAAAGTGTTGACACCCGTATTGTAACATCTGTGAAGGGAAAAATATGAGCCCACTGCTAAATGTAAGAAGGATTCAAGAATTATGGAGGGTTTCTTTTAGGGTTAATTTTATTCATTATCAGACGTGATTATTTTTAATAGGAAAAAAAAATCAGGTTTCAGTATCAGTGCTGAAAAGTTACTTTCTGGATTATAGTTTTCTTAGTATTGCTCAGAAACAGTAATTTAAAAAAGCAAGAGACTTTTCTGATATTCTGAGCTTTTTTATTTCCAGATGATTATTTTAACATATGCTCATCTCTGAATATGTCAAAAAATCTTCCCATGCATGCAATGTAGGTAATTTTGTAACTTGTTTTAATAAAGATAACATAAGATTTGTGCAGTTGAATATCCAGGTTACCTTCTGCTGCCTTCCCTGGGAAAGCAATTAAGGCATTTTGGTACTGATATTTGGTACCCGATTTGGAAAACGATAGCAGTGCACCAGCCTGAGGAAGCTGATATGTGACGGGTTCAAAACACCATATCAGGAGTTTTTCTCCCACCATAACTTCAGCGCCTCTCCAGTTTGAGTGCCCTGACAGCCTCAGGGATTTCAGCACTTCTACAAGAACTAATACCTGCCTGCAGCACCAGCATGTGTGAGGAGCTTCCTGTGCATTGACTCTCTGTCTTACACCTATCTTCACGTATAATTGCACTTCTGACCTTGTTCTTAAGTCAGTCAGTCGTTGGGTGACTTAGTGGCATGTTATGAAAGGAAATGTGGTTTTATAGAGACAGTCATTTACAAAGCACAAAATTATTGTTTAAGATGCTAAAATATTGTTAGCAGTATTACGAATAAAGGTTTCTAGAGTTAGCTGATACCAGAAGCTCCAAAATGCAGTTTGGCCAGAGATGTTGCCACCAGGCAGGACACCTGGGCAGGGCAAGCACCTCACAGCCAGCCCTGAAGTCTTCCAAATACAGATTGTCCTCGTAAAATCAGGATTTTGTTATACTGCTCTTCAAAAGCATCTATAGGAAGATCCAAAGAACAGGAATCTTAATTTTCTTCACAGCTGCTCACTTGTGCCATACACAGTAAAGCCCATTCATTAACTCCTTCAGACGGCTCTGAAAGCTGCTCTCAACTACAACAGAAAGTGGCCCATTGCATGGAAATTCCTTACACTCTTCTAAATGCATATTTCTGTCTTTAACTCTCTATTTTCACAGAGATAACAAGCACTATTGAAAGCAACACATTTTTACAGTAAGATAACCTGGACATTTGCCGGGAAACCCCAGCTGCTGGCCAGCCTCCCCTCCCAGTAGCACCAAAGGCTGTTTGACATGGCCACAAAGGAGGGACAGCCACCCACTGGGGAAGTGGGGTCTGACAGAAGGCTGTCCATGTTAGTCTTTGCAAGAAACAGAGGAGAAAGCCACTAAAGGCAACCTCTGTCAGCTCCATGTGATCTGTCAGTTGGCACATCATCCATCCTACAGTAGTTCAATGCAGTACCCGCAAAGGTCCAGCTTTGCAAGCAGCCTGCTGGTATGCAAAAACTTTTGCTGTACTCTTCAGCACTCATACAGGCTCTCTCCCTACTATGCCCCAAGATGTATTCCTGCTGGAAATGCAGCTCCTTCCACCATAAAACTCAACCCTGCAGCTGGAGCTACCCTGACCTCAACCAGTCTACATAAGGGGGGAAAAGTCACGCGTGTGGTTTAAGGCTTTGTTTTCTCAACTTTTAGCAGTGGTGTGGTTGTTCTGTGTCTAACCACAGCCCCCGGCTCTAAGGCAAGCTGTATGATGAAGACTAACATGAGGATTTTTCCTTTTGGTCTCCCTCATCCTTTTGGGTTGATAAAATGAACCCGATGTGCAACCCATCACTGGTGTGGGGCCAACACTGAGTGAAGTGCATGGAAAGATTCCCTTCATGGCTGGGGCTCTTCTGTTAGACTCACGCTAATTTGCAGCGACAATGGCAGTTAACTTAAACGGTTAGCTGAAAACGTATATGGAGAGCTCACAGCATCCGAAAGACAAAGCCTACAAATCTTAGAATTTCACATCAGGCGACCCTACTTGTCTGGAGCTGGAAAATGCGTGATAGGAAAAAATTTCACAATTAAAGACAAGCCTACATAGTTTGGTTTGTTGATAGTCTTGCAAAAGCAAACAAAATAACTCCTTACCAAGCTTTGCTAGAAGCCCATGTTTTTTTCCTATGGGAAAATAAGATTGTTCCATAAAGCAGTGGGGAAAAATTGAGCTGACAGCCCAAGATTTAACTCACTTTTCTAATTCTGAAATGGCGACAAGTTTAACTATTCTGGCTTGGCTCAGATGACTTGGGTTATGGGCTGTGTCTGCAGCAGATGTGAGTGTGCATGGTGGGACGCCTGAGCCTGGCTTGCAAGGGTGACTGCAGGGTCCTTCTTTCCCAGGCACAGGCAGAGCAAACACCACTACAAACAGCAACCACCCCAAAATGGCAGCATTTTGTCATTTTTCTGGCAAAACCTTGGAGTGGCTGATAAAACCATTTGGAAATGCACTCAGCTACACCTGTACCCAGGTAAATGACTATGAGAGGCAGATGACTTCTGTCCTCCAAGTTTTTTGAAGAACATTGAAATATGCAGTCATGGACGACAGTGTTTAAAGAAAACAGCAACAACACTTTTCTGACTTCAAATTTTCTATTGGAGGAGGAAACTCCCCCTGAAAACTCTTGCTATAGGGGCCATAAATGTGGGAACTGGAGCCTGAGACAGCTCCTGGAGGCTCTTGGTGAAAGCGTCCGCCATCAACAGGGTCATGGACATGGCATGGGCAGGGTGAGGCACCAAGGGAAGCCCATCTCCACAGAAGACCTTGGGTTACTGCTCTGTTAGTTACACCTTGCAGCCAGTGTCCTCACTCCTCTCCCTCTCCACTCGCCAGCACTGGCCTGCACTTTGGGCGCTTGCATCCTTTTTAGACATTTCTGATTAGATCCTGGAAATTCTTAGATTTAGTCGTGTCCTTGGACCCTGGGTTCTCACACCTTATGGGCACTTGTGACATTACATCGTGGTTTCAGTCTTAGCACAGATGTGAAATAAGACTTCTGTGCTCTTTGGAAAAGTTATTAGTCTTACAATTAGTAAAGCGAACAATGTCAGGCTCTGTGTAAAAGTTACAAGTGTGAAATCAAGTCCTGCCAGTAAATTGCTACCTTTTCTTTAGCATTGCAAGCCATGCTCTCCAGTTTATTTGAACACATAAAATATGCTAAATGTTTAGCAGCACCACTGTGTAGAGAAGAGTTGGATGAAGTATATATTTTTAAATACAGCAAGTAATAAAATGTTGAGTAAATTCCCAAGAATATCATTTTTGGGCAAGTACAATAGAATGCTTAATGGAATATATTCCCAGGTCTGCTGTTTTTATTCCTCTTTTTCTCCCGCTTTAATCTCCTCACCCAGTCAGTGGTTGCTGTTATGGGAGCTGCAAGGAAGGGCTTCATCCATAGACACTTCCCGTACCTTAGCAACAAGAGAAGGGGTGCAAGGTGCTTGCAGCCCATGGGCACATGGGCACACCTCATCCACACCGGTGCACCGGGCAGAGACCTGTGCCAACCAGCTTCTGGCCACGGGAGACAGCAGAGAGTCCCTGGGCAAGGAGCAGGGTGGTTTTTCGCAGCAGGTCCACAGAAAGCAAAGAAAATTGTTAAAAAAAAAAAAAAAAGATAGAGGGAGGAAAAAGCAAACAAGCCGCCTTCACAAATTTGTTTTATCCAAATTTATTTCCTTTTCATTTAACTCGGTTGAGAAACGTCCCTGTGGACTTCATCAGAAAATCAATCTCTCAATTTTAAGTTCTAAATGAAATTCTAAGTAGCTAGCCATGATATGCAAAACCATGTGAGAAACCCAAAATCTCATCAAAAGAGTCTGCATGTTGCTCACAGCCACTGCTCCAGGTGTAGGCAGCAGTGCTTCTTCCCAGAGCAGAGTTGTGGGGTTTAAGTCGGGTGACACTACCCAGATCCTATAGTTCTTTCTGCAGCTGGGCTTTTGTACACATAAAAGCTCCACATTTAGGATATTGCCCTTCACAGAAGAGCTTAATATTTCAAGAAGCTTTTTTAATCGCTGGCTGCAAATCACCTTTTACCTCTTTGCCACACAGTTATGCGCCAGGTAGCACAGTGTGCGCATATACCTATTGTTTAGCGGTTTTATACTGATGGCTTCCAGATAACTCTTGGTAGTTTATTTCAACATTAAAAACTGTCTTCTGTATGGTAGCTCAGAGATGATGTTCCCAAATTGCTCTCAGTTCCTGCTGCCTTTTCAGAACATCCATTCTGGAAATGAGCATCTTTATTCTGTGGGCTTCAAGCAGGATAAATATATATTTACTAATTCCAGGAGACATATTCAAAAGAAAAACAAACAAATATATTTTGATGTTATAGTTCTCATACTTTATTTTTGTCTTTACTTTCTAGAATATTAATTTTTAGTTCTTGTAAAGTTTTACCAATTGCAATTTAGAGAGGCATTAGCATTAGCTTTTCTTTGAAGCATCAACCAAATGACATTATAAAAATTGCTCAACTTATCCTGTTTAGTTATCTTTACTTGTGTATATTTAAAAGAAAACAACAACAACAACAACAACAAAAAACACATATATTTAAAATCAGTGGACAATATTGAGAATTATATCTTCTATATTGTATCTGAGTTATCTGTTGATATACTGCAGCACTAATAGTATAATAGATGTTCAAACTGCAAATATTTGGCACCAGGCAGGAAGCCTCTGGAGTGATGAAACAACATTCAGTGCAATTTGGTGGATTGGCCCACCTTGTAGTATGTTTGGGAGCTGAAATCTACCCACATATACATGTACATCTCCCATTAATTTTCATAGGCTGGAAAACTGCCCTTCTAGAGAGAAATCTCTGTATCTCTAATGAGGGGCCAATTCCCAAGTCCCACAGCATCTCCAAATTATATTTGGCAGAGATCTGTCTTTATGGGAGTTGCACTGATGGAGTTTTCTCTCCAAGCAGAACAGCACTGGCAATATGCAAGGGCTGCATTTCTCTTTTAATACATTTTACTTTGAGGAGCGAAGACAGTTTTGGCCAACCTACCAACTACTCTGCCTGTGAGCAAAAAGTCCTGAGGTAACACTGCTTTTCTGTCTTCTGTAACCACCTTTTACATGCCTGCTGATATCAGAGAAAGTCAACATTTTAACATCCAAAACACAGAGAGGGAGAAAAACAAGGTGTGCTCCCTGTTCTGGTTTAGCTTGTGAATTAAAGGTAATCTGGCAATGAGGAGCTACCAGTTGGTAATGAATAACTGTATTTTTCTGTACCACATATACCTGTTTTGTAAGAAGAAATTTCTCAGGGAAAGAAGATCAGTTCCAAATGATTTTAAGGGCTACTCTTTTGAAGAGTGATCAGTTCAACTTGATGAGACCTGAAGTCTTTTGTGTGAGCAGTGTGGATGCTGACTTCCTTCACCTCTTCATCTCTACCAGAGCTTTAAAGTTATCCTGAGAAAAACGAGCCAGAGTGCTTAACCCCCTGCTAATGTTGCACCAAGGAAACTGGTGGCATTAGACCCCAAATAACAATAAAAGTCTGTTCTCTACAATTCAGTAATAAATATATTTTTAAGGAAAAAATAAGAGGAACTCACACCTTTAAGAAATGACAGAGCTGTACCAAATAGCAATGGTATGGACAGTTAATGGCAAGAATTTCAGGCAGCCCCTTGAGCAAGCAGGGAAAGCTCCAGGATAGGTCTGCCTGGCTTGAAACCATATCCATGCCATGAGAGCAAATTTCCTTGGTGAGCATTGGATCAGGGTCTTCAAGGACTTCTCCAGCTACTGTGCTGCATATGAATGTTTACAGGGCAATAGCACTGCTAGAAGAACAGAAGAAATGAATAAATAAATAAGAACTCAGAATATATGCAGATCTACAGGCATTACAAGGACTTATATTTAGATGAATAAGGCCAAAGTGCAGCTGGAAATATCAGTAAGTTATTTGTTTTTACATTCACGTTGATTTTAACTCTTAGCTAAAGGTAATTCTTAACACCAAGCGTGAACAAAAATAACAAAAATAAAAATCTCTCCCCCTCCCCAAAGTAAAACAACTCAGAGAAATACACTTTTCTTCAATATATATTTTTCAAAAATCCTCTGTGTTCAGAGTCTGTGTTATTCAATCTGCACACAGAAGTACTTATCTTTCAATATTTATTCAACAGGATACACAAAAATTGAAGATAATTTGGGAATACTCTCTTTATAGTAACTAAAAACATTGATTTTAAATTCCAAATCTTTTGAGACCATTTCTTGAGTTTCCAGTGAAAAAGCTTTCTATACATACATAGAAATAAAATCATTAAAATATTAATATAACCTATACAATCAAATAGAAGACCTCTTGGAGACTGGGTCAAACCCCAACCATATAAAAGAGCCTTTCATACAAAAAACTCCCAGAGATTCTCATAATTTTCCTTTTCAAATGTCAGTACAGTCTTTTGGTTTGTTTCAGTCAAATCTAGAGCAATTCTATGTAATGAAAGGAAAGAATGAACATAAACATGCTTCAATATGACTTCAGGATTCCTGATTCCTGTTTCCTTAATAAGAATATTTTTCCTTACGGCATGGGTTTGCACTCTCAAAGACCTCACTATGAAATAATGAGAAGCTGGGGAGAGAGCAGGGGAATAAGTGCGGTTACCCTAGAAAATTCACTTAAAGAGACACAAAAAGATGTATCCATCTATTTAATGCCACTAGCCCAATACCCAAATATCTTACCCAGCCTGGAAAAAAAAAAAAAAAAAAGAAAGAAACGAAAAAGAGAGAACCACTGCCATATGTGATGACCTGAGGGTCTCCTTTCACATCCCTGGTTATTCATAAGCCCCAGGGCATTTCAAAAGCACAGGCTGCCTAAGGTATGGGAAGCTGTTGTATTCATCAAACCAGGGCAGTGCCGCAGCTCTGTGTACTTTTAACACACACCTACACAACACACAAGTTTAGTGATGATGGTGACACCAGTGGCCACGAGGAGCTGGGCATTTGCCTTACCAGAGACTGGAAATAACTGTGGCTGGACACCAGGAGCTGATGACCGGCCCCATCCTGAGCCCAGCCTCCTGCTGTGTTTCCCCTGGAGGGACAGAGCTGATGCTCAGGTGGGAGCGTTCCTGCTTACTTGTCGTGCCTCAACTCCACGGTAAGTTATGTGACTCTGTGGCATGCTTCACGTGTAGCTGAAAAACCTCATGGTCTCTCCTTACACAGTGTTTTGTTTGGATTTGACCCATTCTCCAATTTTATGATAAAACGAGAACATAATTCACATATTAGCATTTCAAAACCTGTACAGCTGCAGAATGAGTAAACAGTGGAGTGAGTAATCATTAGTAATCTGCACTAGAGAAAAAGTGGAAAAAAAAGCTCATAATTTTCTGGTGTGCTAAACCAAAAAAAATGTTTTGCACTTCTTAAAACATCTCAAATTCTCTTTTTTATCTGAGCTTTAGAGGTGACAGAGAAAAATCTATCTTTTAGCTGAAGTAATCTCAAATAAATTAATATCCTTTTTCATATAAATTTGTTTGGGGAAACTTGAAACTGTAGCATAACCTATTGATTACATTATTTGAATTAAGTTTTAGAAATCCTACAGCTGTTTGCTGTCAAAATTTAAACCTACTGTCTATTTTCAGCTGTGCACTTAATACACATTTCACCTGGTGACTCAATAACATTTTAATATAAAAGTACATGATCACGGAACATATGTTCAGTGTTCATACAAAGCTTAATAGCAACAGAAGGGGTAACAATTAACAGTTCTGTTTTTCTGGGTATACGGGGTCCAAGTTTAAAGTTTTTCCTGGGCTGCTTCCAAAAAATCTTTGTTCCTAGTGCCTTGACCTTTGAGGAGTTTGGAATCAATGAGCCACGTTGCCTTCCATAAGGGTGTCAAGTGCAGAATAAAAAACTGCGTCACATCATTTTTCACCGCGGCCAGATGAGGTCTGAGTGCAGGAACAAGGAACAGGAAAGCAAGAACATCTGAAAAATTGACTCTGCAAGCTGGAATGTGATTCTGCAATAAGGGGCAACTCTCCTTTTTTTTCTCTCTCTCTCTTTTTTTTTTTTTTTTGCCAGAGTAGGCAGGTTGCAGACAGATCTGGGTCTCAGCCTCCCACCCCCAGGGCCCCTGTGTCAAGGAACAGTGATAGAGCGCCGTTCATTTATGCAACATCTGTAACACATATAGCAACGTATTAATAGCTCAATATGCCAATCTGCCACTGTGCATTTTGACCTAGCAGGGACCAGAAGCATGGAAGGTCTGTAAGGCAGATGTGGGAATGGCAGTGACGATGGAAATTAAAGGCAGACACGAAGAGTTCGTGCGCAGAGCATTGCGGAGCAGTAGTTCTTCTGGAAGAGGCTAATGCTTCCAGCTCAGTTAGGAGGTTAATAGAGCTAATCTTCTGTATCACTATTATTTATAACATGTTGTTGGACTTAATGTTTATGAAGCTCAAGCTGTATAGTGCACATCCAATTATGTTTTCTTACAGCCATGGAGGGTTTTATGAAAAAGAATATTGAGTGAATGCTTTATTGCTTAAAAATATTGTATTGGTTAGAAGGGAAGTTAATCCAATAGGAGGTAAAAACAGCAACAAAGGCTACAGCAAATACGAGATGCTTTAAATTCATTGCATGACATTCTCACCCTAATTATTAGCCCACACTGGGAATAAAAACAGCACCCTCATCTTCAAGTTATTATTTTTTTTCCTTTCCTCATTTTTATTGCACATTTACATAAGACTTGTATGCCTTGTTCTTCTTCCAGGCTAGCAAGCTTATAAGGTTTCTATTAACCCTTTGCTTCTCTTTACACAGCAGCTCAGGATGTATAATTTACACCAGGGAAGGCAGGTGGCCATGGGAGAGGGAGCTGGGGGAGGTGGTCAAACCACATAGTGGGCACAGAGGTGGCTGAGCTTGAATGGGAACCCAGTGGTCAGATGATTATCGAGCCTCAACCCCTGGAGCCCCCTGGGTCTGGAAAGCTGGAACGGAAAATCTTCCAGGAAAACAACCTTTTTTTTTTTTTTCCTTTTTTTTTTTTTTTTTTTTTTCCCCTGCTTCTAACTGGACCAGAAATATAATATTGCAAGAGCAAATCCTTCTCATGGTATGGAGGGCCTGCCCCACACCTGGCAACACAAATGCCCAGTGATGGTTGAGTAAGGGAAAAATTCTTTGAAAAATGCCCTGGCTCTCATGAAAGACCATTGTTTTTATAGCTAGGAAGAGGAGAAAGAATGAAGTGGGGTTCTGTGGTTTGTATTTTGTACTTAATATAAGGAGAGTTAAAGAAAGTATTACTGCAGGAAAAAGAGGGAAGGAAGGAAGATTAGTCAGTTAATAAAGGAGATTTATGTTAGTGACGGTAGGTAGGCAAATTGCACTGCTAAATGGGGTATGGACTTCTTTTATGTGGACAAAAGAATTTATCAAATTTATCTAACTGAAACTGCACCGTAATCATATCTGCAGAGCCTGGGCTGGAGAAGACACCCATGCCATGGAGAAATGGGTCTGGAAGCACCCATCCTGTCTGGACATCCCTGGGGCAAGAACAGGGGCAGGTGAGGAACAGTGCAGTCTTCTGCATATGTTTCCATCCAGCATTATTGCTGTGCAATGTGGATTAATGGACAGCATCTTACCTTGCATTTTTGATCAAAGTTTAGATTTTTCTATTTGTATTTATTTAAATTTGTATAATGAGTCAAAGTTGCACACAGGCTGCTGCAGCAACGAGTAGATTAGGAGGACTTCAAGGGCTGAGCAGGGCCAACTGAGAGAGCTACTCAGAAGCCTGAGGTGATCTTGGTTAATGATGAAAGTGTGAAAGTGGTCTTTGTTGTCATTGCCAGACACAGACTGGACAAAAAGATGCAGCCACATGAATCATGGGCAGATAGCTGTTGTCTGACCTGTGTCCAACAGTCTTATGTTAGCATTTGTTCCCAGCGTGCTGGAAGGCATCTGTATAGCCAGTGGCTGATGAATTTTCTTGGAAACTTTCATGATTTTAGCTTGGGTTATGAATGTTCTTGGCTGTATATGGATTTATGAAAGCACATGGATTGTTCTGTAGTTCTGTATGCCATTATTAAATTCAATGTTTCCAGCAGGAATTTAGCTCCTTGTGTTACAGATGATGAGACTTGATGAACTGTTATGAATATGCTATCTGCCTGAAGTCAAGAGGGCTGCTCCAGAGTGGCATCTACTGGGCAGAGTGTTCCCAGTCTAGGACAAGACCTACAAGAGGAGTGTCTTCCTCCACCAGCCACATCACTGCAGCATTTGAGACCTGACACAGGTGTAGCTACAGGATCAGGGTTTCAAACAAGAATCAGAGTAGAACAAAATATGGTTATTCCTCTATAGACAGAAATAAATAATACTGTGTGGCTGGTATTTCATTTATCATTTATGCACTTGAACCTATACTCACCTAAATCCTATACATATGTCCTTAAATGCCTGCAGAAATCTCAGATTTCTCCTCTTCAATTACAGGTACCATACGAAGCCTGTTTTCTATTAAAAAAAAAAAAAAAAAAAAAAGTATTCAGAAAAATGCATTCTTTCTCAATCCCTAAGCCATTTGGCGCTTCAGAAAATCATTAGAGAAGTTTGCTTTCCACGACAGAAATATCTCCCTTTCAAAAACCTACCCTCTTTTCCAGTGTCTTCTGAGAAAATACCACAGGCAAATACAACAGCAGGAGGAAAAAGTGGCCAAGGGGCCAGCTGAGGCTCTGCTGCCTGCAGAAAGAAAAAATGGGGCCAAAAGTACTCAGACAAAGAGTGTCAAGGATCTGGGACAGCCATAGGCTGAACACCTCATTTTCCTGTTGAATCCTGTAAATACAGAAAAAATTGTCTAAGGACTGGTAGTCACAGATATGGATGTCTTCTTTTTAAATTTGAGAGAAAATTCAATTCCTAATCTGCAGTTATGGCTGGGCTCAGGGTTCAAAATGATATGATATTTGCTGACGTGGTTTGTGGTTGGAGTTAGGGACAGAGTTAGATGACCTTATTGCTAGATCTGCTTGACCCTTTTGGTTCATTGCTTGCAACAGCAAGATGTATGCATTTTGTTGGTGTGAAAGGCTTTGCATTTGAAACAAATGTATTAGAAATGGTCAAAGCTAGTATGAAAGTTACAGGTGTGGAACACCTGTAGGGTGTGAAACAAAAAGATTAATTTAAAAATTTATCTTTGTACACCTTAAGAGCTGAAGTAGCATGAGATCCGGCTGATATTGAATCATTATTTGTGGGAAATAAGACTTGATTTCTCTCTGAATAAGTGTAAGATTAAAGTTAATACTACACTTTTTTTTTTTTTTTTTAAAAAAAAAAGGTAAAGCAGAGCTCACAGCACACAACATTACCATGCATTTCCAGAATAGAAAAGTAAATTATAAGCTAGCATTGGAACGAATTTTAAAAGTTTATTTATTTGGGGGCAATCATGGAGGATCTGAAGAAAAGCAATAGCAAAAGACTTGGGGAAAAATAAAAGAACTAAGATATATATTTCTATTGTTATACATAGACAGCTTGAGAAATAAAAAATAAAATAAAATGCTGTTTGGATTATCAAACTCTTATTTTGGCCAGTCTACCTAAGCTGGTATAGTTTGGGTCTGTTGGTAAAAACAGATTACAGTTTGGGTAAAGAACAAATAAAATCTATTTTTATCTCTTGGTATTCTCAGGCACTGAAAGATGAAATGGATAGTCTACAGAGAAGACTGATCTAGGAGTAGCCCTAAAGCACTTGTTTAGTTAGAGGACAAATATGTCTGAAATTATTGAGCAAGGTATTATCAGGGCTAGCTGGATTTACCCCATATTTCTCCCTATCATTTGTGGCATTCAGAAAAATGGGGCCTTATCATCATAAGAACTTAGACTTCACGGTGTTCTGAACTATCTCTGTTTTGATATATTTGATGAAACTAGCACTTCAGGGGCAAGCTGTTGTACATTAGGATTATTCAAATGTCCAGTATTTAGAATAATCTGTTAGGGAAAACAGTGCCCAAATTAATGGAAAAACACTTAATGAAAGACAAAAAAATGTATTTGAAAGAGATTTTCTGTCTTAAAATAAAATAAAATAATACAAAATAAAATAAAATAAAATCAGAGAGAAAGCCAAAACCTCAGCCTCTGCTGTTTCATAACACTGTATATGGGCAGCACACAGGAGAGAAGGTACCAGGCATTCAGGAGGTGCTGTGGGCTCCTTTCAGTCTGAAAAACTACCCACTTCTGTTTCCTGGAATGTCTCCACTTGTCCACGAGCAAGCACAACATGTAGCACTTTATTTTTTTCCTCTAACTCCTCCTAAATCAGACTCACTTCTATGACTTTCAGTTCTTTCACTCATCCTCTGTGTGGACCCTCTTAGTAGGGCAGCAAAACAAAAGAGGATTCAGCATAAGTTTTTCTTTGTGGGTAGATCCATCCAGTACCCGATACCTCTGCACCTCATGGTTGTGGAGAACATGATCCATTAATGATTGGTAATGCCCATTTTATTGGATATTAAGCAATATGATCGTGTATTCAGGGTTTCTGAGTATGGAGTAAAAGATTCAAGTATTTCAGAATTAAATGATGAATCTGAAGTGGTGAGTGCTGAATTTTGCTCTATAAAATGTACAGGCAGTCCAGTCTGGAAAGCCAATGTTTACTGGAGATGCTGTTCACGTTGTAAAAGACTTCTCTTCAAATCTGCTGTGCAATGTTAGTGAAACATAACTGTTTTAATAGTAGTAAGTAAAGGAAGCCAGTTTTTCTGATGTTTTAGCAGTCTGCCATTTATTTCACACCAAGAAAATGTGAAGGAACAAGAGTACATAATGCTGGGCAACATCTGCCATCCCACTACAGATCATTATAGCTGCCTCTGCCCCATGCCAACCATATTACTAAGCATATGAAATCTCTAAAGAAGATTATCTTGATTTTCTCTAGCTTTAATAGGCATTATAAGGATATATTCAGCCTGATACAGAAAGTGAATCCATTTCCTCTGCCATGTACTGCTGTCTTGCTAGCGGCAAACATATTGCGAAGCCACAGCAGGTTTCTCCAGCCACCACCACCCCAACCCCGCGTACCTCTCCGCCGCACACCAGCAGGCTGTGTTTGTACAGGCCTCCAGAGAGCAGCGCCCGCGGGGCGAGGGTCCGGCCGCCCTGGCCTCCCGCTGCATTCCTCCGCCGTACCGGAGGCGGCCAGGCCGGGGGTCTGTGCCGGGGTCACGCTGGGCCACTCTCCCCGCTGCAACCAGGAACCTCCAGCAAAGCTAAACAAATCAGGCTGCCAATTTTTTTTTCTTTTTTTTTTTTTTTTCTTTTTTTTTTTTTTTTGTTCCTAACTTTCCCATAAAAAGATTCAGGTAAATGTAGCATGACGAGCCAATTTAAGCCAATTTCAAAGTTATTTGAGTAATTGGTTATTAAGATAACACTCTCAAATTTCAATTCAGCAATTATCCTCTTAAAGATACAGAAAGTAAGTATAGGAGGAAAAGTGTATGCATTAAAGCTACAGAAGCCCTTACAAAAAAAAAAAAAAAAAAAAAAAAAAAATGTAGACATTTGAAAAAAACACATAGCTTCTAATCTCATTGAACTGAGACTTATCTTCTAACATGTACAACCCGTCTATGCTAAAAGAAAGTGTTTCTAAATTTTGGAAACAGAGTTGACTATTATTAGTGCTCGTAAAGATTAAGAGACTAAGTGAAGACCCTCCTTTTAATATATGTAAGCTCCTTACCCATAACTTAAGAACCACAAGGGGACAGAACATTGTCTTCCCACAAGGCTGCACTACAGACTGATGCAGAGTGTGATGATGGAAATAATGGCTTTGGCAGAAGTACTTGGTTTGGAGCCAATTTCTCCATCGTAATGAATGGTGGAATTACCACGGAAAAGCTTTACAGTGAAAAAGACAAAAAAAAAAAAAAAAAAAAAAAAGGAGAAAAAAATGAGGGGAAAAAAAAAAAAAAAATTAGAAAATAAAAAAAAAATATGCTGCTTTTTCCTAGTTAATCAACCCCATAGGATGGATGTCCATGACCAATTATTATTCCCAGATACTAGTGGTTAATCACCAAGCACACTGTTAAAAGGGTTTGTGTTAGCTACTTGGCTGCTGAAAGCAATAGTGTAGAATCTACAAATGTTCACCAGAAGATTAAGGTTATGCAAATGCTGGAAAGTTTTCTGCAGTAGCAAAGTTGCCTTTCAAGAAGGTGAAGTGGCTCTTTTTACTCTCAGAATGGCACTACATGGGCTTTAGGGAAATGCTATTGACGACAGGGTGCTGCACTTCTTCACGCCAACACTGGCTCCTGTTCTCTTTATGATGTCCTCAGCTGCTGCTCAAGGCAAATATTCTCTTGGAGGCACTGTGATATCAACCGAGTACATAAACTTAGCGTATCCTTTGGCTGCAGCCAACAGCCTTTGGCTATCTCACCTTGCAGTGCAATTTTTACTGTAAACTAAAGGAAACCATGAAGCAAAACCAGGCTCTACTGCTTTTTCTGCCTTCCTGCTTGTGACATGAGGAACAGAAGTCATCGGAGAGAAAGTGAAGCTAGTGAATCCTGTCGAAGCAAGGGTTTGGGTTTTATTCAGGCTCATGCACTTGGGCATGGACCAGGAAAATGAAAAGCACCAAAGCAGAAAGTACAGGAAAGAAAACGAAGCTGGGTCAGATTTGTGCTTGATGAAAGTCAACTTGCTTCCATTGGAAAGAGCAGTGGAGCTCAGCCAGTTCTCTGCAGCTGAGAATCTGTCCCTTTTGTGTTCAGATCAGTTGTAATAATTAAAGATACATTAAGGCAGCAAAGAGTGCAGTGTAATCAGGACTGGGAAAAATACTTCAGGGTTATTTTTGCTTTAGTCTCTATGTTTAATTTTTGTGACTGAGATTGTTCAAATGATATGTCCCCATGGGATACAGTTAAAATATAGATTCTAATTTGAATATAGATAAACACTGGATTATATATCACAAAATATGCTGGTGTAGCATATGCAGTACATGCTACATGTTAACACCAAGTATTACGTAACTGCAGCATCAAGCCAACTTACTTTTATCGTGCTAATGTATTTTCTACCTCCAAACATTAATATTTTTATATCTATATATATGTACTGCTACAATGCCATATTCTCAGGTTTTACAGTTTCTCTGCATTTTTCTGGCACAGGTTACAATGGAGGAAAAATGCCAACTGGAACATGTCGAAAAACAAGATCATAAGGTTTCACTCAAGTTGCTTAAATTATTATGTAGGAGGTATATTATCGACCTTTTAATAAAAACCTTTACAGTCTCCATGGAAACATTTTTACATTGACATATAAAAACATAAATGGAAAAAAAAAATGTTGTAAAAAAATGAATCTGGTCTTCTGTCCATAAATTAGAGGCTACTTTTACTCTGCAGTGCCTTATCTTCCTTCAGTTATGCAAATGATGCGCGATGATGATTCATTAGTTGAGCATCTTACTGTGTAACCTGTGTAGTAAGCTGAGACACTCAAGTTATTTAGTCCTAAAATAGCACCATTTCTGTAATGCAGCTTCTTACCCACTTTTAAACCCGGGCAGAACACCAGTGCATCTGGATTGGGTTAAACACGTAATAGATTGAACAACGCTTGGAAGCACCAACTCATTAACATGGAAGCTTACAAGAAAGTACCTTCCTGGTTTTCTTTTACTTAAATAAGTGACTCTTGTCCTGACTGGACTGAGTTACCAGGAGCTTGCAACCTTTGCAGCAGAGGAAAATGTTGCAATAGCCTCAGCCCCAGGTGCTAGACCCTGAGCAGGTTTGGGAAGGCGCAAGGAGCCTCCCAGCACATCACAGGAGATAGGCATCAGCTGCCCTTGATTTGAATTCCAGAGCTTTCAGCTATGCTCTGCTGACACCAGCTCAGCCTGCGTGACATTTACCAGCCATATACCGTTTATGTCACTCTCAGCTCCAGAGGCCAGATGACAAGATGCAAAGACATTAGAATTCTGATTGTAATAAAAAGAAGTTTGCGGTGTTAAAAGAGAAGCACAATAAAAAGAGTGCAGAGAGCAAGATACATCACACTTGCTCAGTTTAAACACTGAACAAGGCGTGCTTTTATTTATAGATAATGCTCTGTCATGCCTCTTGTACTCTAATCTCTCTATTCCTCCTTTAACCTATGCAGAATTGTGCCAGCCATTCACAGGAGCCTTCATGAGTACACTTGGAGTAGCTTTTAGAGGAGCCTGAAGAGATAAAATTAGCAATGTTTACTAAAATAAGCAGTTCTAGAAGAAGCACTCATCAGATATTAGCCAAAGATGCAGTTACCTGTCTCATATACTAAGACAAAGAGCAATAAAATTCTAAGTCATTTAGCTTTCCACCAATTTGGAAGTTCAAAAAAAAAAGTGATATATAGATTTTTAAAGGTTATATGAGGAGTCTTCATAGACAGGTAGAGGTCATTTTCTGAATGCAATAGATAACATAGGTGAATCATACAGGTTTAAGCTCCATGCAAATTCCAGTGAAATTACTGAATGCCCTTTCATACTCTTCAGCAGTATCAGAGAGGGTTCCGGTTAAAAAAAAAAAAAAAAAAAAAAAAAAAAAACTTTTAAAATAGAATTTAAAATAAAACCAAACCAATCACCAATCACCTTTCCTCTTGTAAGCAACATAAGTAGGATATATGTATTTATACACAAACACACAGAGTTTAGTTATCCCAACACATTTCTAATAGCTTGTTTGTTTGTTTGTTTGTTTGTTTCCTAACTAATACTGTTGGTGTTATTATGATTTCTGTAGAAAGAGGACATCCTGTATTTTCATTCCTGGATATCTTCTGCAGTGCCTTGAGCTTTGTGTTAATAACCTCCATTGCAAAGGAAACTGATTTTCCGAAAGTGCTCAGCACCAATTCTCTAAATACCAGAATCTCCCGAAAGTATCTCAAATTCATCTTGGCCAAGCTCACAAGAGGAAATAGGTAAAGGGAGTAAGTCACGCTAAAGTGATCGTTGAAATGAATGCAGAAAAGTGTTGAAATGTGGGGAGTGTACTCTCCAATATTACTCAGAAAAAAAAATAAATAAATAAAAACTAAAAAAGCTACTTTTCAAATCTGGAAAGATCAGAGAAGCATGTATGTTTATATGTATAAATATGAAAAAAAAGTTTGCACACACACATAGCAACACAGAGCTCCTTTCCAGCGTGTCACGGGGCTAATTCAACACCTGCCTTCAGGCACCAACCTCCAGCCAACACTGCAGAGCAGTGCTTCAGAGCACAGTTAAAATCTCTCTCAGATAAAATATTGAACAATTTCTTCAATCATATTTGTTGTTATTGTTAGTTAGAAAGATGCTACAGTGTATGTGGAAAAGGCATGGTCATAAGCTGACTCTCATGTTTAGGATGTAATTCATGAATGTCTGCCATCCCCAGTCTTCAGTGAATATTCATGAAACACGTGAGAATATTTTTGCGCGTGTAAGTGGAAATTCCTTTATTCACTCACAGGACTGAACTGTCACTTAATGAGACTCTTATCTGGTGAAACACATCAAATTTTGGAAAGCATGGCTTTAAAGAAAAATATGTGTTTCCTGGCTTTTTTAATTTGATGCATTTTAAGTTGTCTTCCTAAATAAGATTTACCTTTGTGTGTGTGCTGTCTGGTAAAATAAAATAAAAATAAAAATAAATACCTATAAGATGGTTGAATGTTTCACCTGGGACGTGATTAAACATCAGCCTTGCTGTTGTCTCTCACAGGGAAAGATAGCCCCTTGCTCTGCACAACTTGATTTCTATGCTGATACTGGGTGGCCATCCTGCATGGCAGCTCCTGCCACACATCACGACTATCCTATTTCTCCCAGGTGCATTTCAACCTGTTCCTTTGCTCTTCTCACCTGGAAGCAAAGTGGAGGTGCAGCCATGCATGTGGGGTTAACCCAAAATACAGGGTCAGACCGTGCAGATCCGCTCCACCACCCTGAGCTGGTGGCCCCCATGACACCCTTCCTAATGGTGCTCTTTGAAACAGCACTGGGATCAGAAGCTCAGTGTCAGCTTGCAGCTCCCAACAGATGACCTCAAGAAGATCAAGCATCTTGTCTTTTATTTCTGTAAATTCATTCTGGTGCCCATGGGCGTCCTTGGTCAGAGGTGCAGGTGGCTGTGTAAAAAATGGAACAAAAAATGGGAGAAAGCAAACTCACTTCCTCCTTTTATTCTTCCCACACTATTGAACCTAAGTCAGAGCCCACAGCAGAGCTGGCACCATGCAGTTACCTATTTTGTCTTTTTGGATGGGACAGAGCTGCAGGCCCTTGTTCATCTCCCAGGGACTCCAAAGGCTTTTGTGGCCAATAGCTCCTGTGGAAATCACACCACGCATCACTTGTTCTTCAGCCCTGGCATTCCCAACGTGGACAGTGGCTCGTAACCACAAATTGGCCCCTAGCTACAGTCTTAATATGTGGCTGTGGGGCCAACAAAAATGTGCCAACATTTTTGGCAAATCTTCTTACACTGTTTGTGCAGATCTCTGCAGGTCATTAACCTTACATCACCGGCGATAAGAGGCTGGGCACTGCAAATGGATTTGCTCAGTCTCCAAGGCACAGCCCTTGTCAACCCAAGCATCCAGTGCCAGCGCAGCAGCAGTTAAATGAGGAAACATCTTGCCCATCCTCCTGAATGAAGTGCAAACATTGAATAGTGATTGCAACAAAGGGAAAAGTACCGGTTTGGGGGGAAAAAAAATGCCAAGGAAAACCTCTGATAACTTCCAGCCCCTACATCACATCAGACAAGAGTGGTCTCCAAGGTTCCAGTGTTTTCTGAGACTCCCCCAGGTCTTGTACCTGCTCCTGCCATCCCAGGAGCTAATCACCTTCTCCCAGCCCAAATATGACAGTGCTGTCACTGCAAATCCACTTCCTACCCTGCCAGTCTTATCTGGAGACGTTTCTGGAGTCTGGGAGGTGCACTTCAAAGCAGACCAATTATCCTATTTCTTCTTATAACAGCTTTCACTTTTTCCCTTCAGATTTTACCTTCAGACACAAGGGTACATCCATTAGAGTATCTACACTTAAAATACCAGCTACCTATTAATCTTTCCCATAAACTCTACATCCCTCTAACAAAAGTTCATTCTTCATATTGGTATCTCTGAGAAATGTAACATGGCTTAGGAGATGAGTCCCTTGATACTTTTGTATATACATATTTTAAATAGATGGAGTAATTCCTGAATAATCATATTTAAAAGTTCATACATGCATGTGCAGCACTAGGAAAAAAAAATGTTCAGTTCAGTTTATGATGTGGCCACAGGGCCAATAGTTACAATAAAACATCCACCTGGTCTGTAACCACAACAGGATTAAAAATGCCCCAAAGAGGAGTCTTGTCTGTGCCACCATGCCAGCTGGGCACCTCTTTAGCTTCCCCTACAAAACCCCAGAGAGGAAGGTGGTAGTGCAGTAGGGCTGATTGCTTGTAAACCTGGATGCTGCTGGGTGATTTCAGGGGCAGCTGTATTTTTTGACAATTAATACAGTGCAACTGCTTCCTAATTTGTGCTTTTGAGGGATATTCAGTCAGATGGCCGGGATCCATCTTCTCAGCTGACTTTCAGCTAGAGCCAAGAACCGGTTCTCAAAAAGATGTCACCTGGTGGATTTTGATCTGGCTTTTGGAGAAAGATGGGGAAAAAAATTCTCTAGACCCTTTGAACCAGATCTTCTAACTTTTTATAATTCAGTTTTTAAAGAATCCAAGAGATTTTTGTATCCTTGTTAATAAGTCAATGTGAGCTCCCATGCATTTGAAACAGTTTATGAACAGTTGTGGTTATAAAGTACTGTTTCTGTGACTGTGGGTCTGAACCAAATATGAAATGAGGTAATTCTATAGGAAAAAATATTGGCAACAGTAAAATTTTGTACTCAAGCTCAACTTCTAATCTTATCAGCTCTAACATCTCAGCCTTTTCTGACCATTAATGAAATAAATTTAAATTTGTTATACTTCTGTAGGAAACTAGTAGGCACATGCAAGTTTGTTAAAATGGTCTCTGTGTGCAACTGTCTGTTTACCTGTCTGTTATTTATAGGTGATCTCAAACATTACACTTTCTGAACCTGATAGCACAACCCGTGTAGGTATTATTAAATATACTTAAGTTAGTTCCAAAAATATCTGCAAAATGAGGTTGCACCACATCTGACTATGCCTGTGAAGCAACACTGTGTTTTTGTCTCACTCTGCCCCAGTTTGGAAGCAGTTCTTACCCTGAGCAGCAAGACCAGTGTTAAAGTCCCAGAACTGCATATTTCTCTGTGTGTGTATGTGTTTGTGTCTGCAATTTCCCAATATTCCTGGCTACTGCAGTCAGAGCCATTGAACTGCTCAGCACTGCATGTAATAAAACACTGAAGGCATCTGGGTTTTTTTGGACACATGTCTTGGCATGAAGCTGTGCTTGAAGTGTTGGATTCTCTTTGCACAGTTTGGAGACCAGCATGTTTCCAGTGGAGCTGGAAACCTGTAACCACTCATATCCTCTGCTGGGTATTTTGTTATAGTTTAGCAGTGTTTGGGTTTGTTTTCAAGTTGAAAAAAGAAATTTAAGGGGGGAAATCTAAGAAAGAACAGATGCTAATACTGTAATATTAGAGCTAAGAGTTATTATCACAGTTCAGGGAGCTATCTAACAGGCCTTTTTAGACAAAATCTGGCCTGAAAGTGACATGAAAGCAAGTGTACTAAGTATTGTAAAACCAGCTTCCCCTCTCCCTACTCCCATGATTTGTGAAATCGTGTTTCTCTGATATCTCAAATGGCTCCCAGCCAGGCTCCCCTACCCACTGCTCCCATACACTGCAGTCCAGGGCTGCCCAGGCTGCCTTCAGCAGGAAAATATTAGCATTTGGACACCTGTTCATTAAGGAGATGTTTAACATTTCAGTGTTTCGAGCATCTCCATTTATTGTGTATTTTTCATTGTTCAGGGAAGCAGGAAAATCTCAGTGATATTACTGCTGTATAAATATAAAATGTGTGTGTATATGTAAATATAAAATGTGTGTGTATAAATATAAAATGTGTGGATAGCCATTACACATCTAGCTTTATTTAGTGCTCAGGAAAGAGCCTCGCACCATTTTTGCACAACCCCTTCTCAGTCCAGAATGGAGCAGTCTTGGGGTTATTCCCATGGTGGCGAGGTGTCCCCCAGCTCCTGGTCTGCTGAAGCTGCAGGAAGGGAATTCAGCGGGATGGCTGAGATTTCCTCAGCACACACAGTCCCTGTTAAAACTGCTGTGCAGCACTTCTGAATTTCCAGAGCTGGAGAAAGTGGCCAAGGAAAAGCCCCCCAAAGGGGCTTCTGCTATATCAGCATCATATTTTGTAACTTATACCACTAATGGCAATTTCTTTTTTACACAATAGCAAGTCCGTTTACCATCTAGCTGAATAACCAAAGACATGCAGATGACTAAAAGGGAAACGCCAATTCTTTTTACTTTTGTTGAAATGACTTTCAGCCTTCTGCTATCATATTCTCTGTTACATTTAATTTGTTTTGGTTTAGCACATTTTAGCTGAGCAAACAATTTGTATGTTATGACTTGAGCTCATTTTAGAATTATTAAGGATTTTTTTTTCTTTTTTTCACAGTTTTTTCTAACCTGTCTACATTCAGCTCACATGCTGGGTTGTATTTAAACAGGAGATCAACTGATAATTGCAGCACCACTGCTGGCGTCCCTCTCGCAGTGAGGCTGCCAGCATTTCCAGGTTGAATTTTGGCATGCACCATTGCAGCCTGGAAGCCAATTTTATTAAAATGAGTGTGTGTGTGGGGGGAAATCTGTTTGGCCTCATTTGCTTGATAAGAATGTAAAAAGACAAATTTTTAAAAGAATAAATTAATGTTGAAAACTGAGTCCCTGACCTGCAGGTATTTTTGTGATGTTTGCCACTGAGCTGAGGTACTTGGGCCAGTGTCTGTGGCCTGGATTGCCCTCCCCTGGGGTCATGCTGTCCCAGGAGAGGGCACCGAGCATGCAATATTTACAAGCTGGGGCATCAGGGATGTACCCAACAAGTGGCATGTTTGCCCTTTTGTTCTGTTCAAGTTTACATGTTGGAAATATCTCTTTTATACCATATCACAAAATGGTAAGTGAATGTTAAACTTGCAAAGATGCTGATTTTGTCTCTCTGTTCCCAGGCACCTCAAAGATCTGCATTTCCATGTGGTCTCACAACGACATCAGCACGACTAAAAGTGACCCCCAATGCACCCCAGAAAATACATATTTCTCAGCAGAAAACACAGGCTTCCATACTCACTGTTGTTGGAAGGCCCACCACCTCCTCCTGAAAATGTGAAACAGCACACCAGTAGAATACAGATGAATACGTGTGCTTGTATAATATTATATTTAAGCCTATGGGATAGTGATAATTACGGCTGTAGAAAGGGATCAAAAAGCACAGATCTATTGAGACTCTTTGAAGTCAATATCTGTTTATTGTAATTACACTGCATTTTCCTTCAGACCTGAAAGCAGTTCTCAGATGTTAATATATTAATATTTACAAAAGGAAGACATGCTTCTCCTGTCACTATTTATACCCATTTTATAGATGGGCAATCTGAGAAACAAAGACTTTATGTGCATTGACTCTTTGTCAAAGCAGCACCTGGACACAGCTGTCCGGTGCATTGGTTTTCAAAAAATAATTCGGGTCATCAGAGTCACCACATTCTCTTGAAGTTCCTTGTACGATCACACCTGGGACTTTCTTGATTGGTGATGCCAAAGGTGGAACATTTGGGGATCTAATGAGTCTGTTTAGTCAGTACATCTAATAGCACTTTATATTTAATATCACCTTTATCCAACAATTTTACTCATTTTATGACAAGACCGTGAGCTGTACAGAATCTTTTATTCCACACACTTCACACACATTACACAAAGACAGGAGAAGTAAAAATGAGATGTGCACAAGGTGGCTTAGGGAGTGGAAGGTTAAGTTTGCAGAGTTGGGAGCCAAAGCTCCCTTTCCCAGGCCCCTCATCTCTAGGTCCAGAGTCACTGTTTGTCCTTGACATATGAGGAAGACATGAAGTATCATGCAGCTGCCAAACAGACACCTGAAACCATCTGGGCAATCTTTTAGCAAAGTATGTAAGTTGGTTTAGTGGTTATTTCAAGAGCAATTTTTGTGATGTTTACATGAAATTTAAATAAATATGGGACTGAAAGGAGTGCTATAATCAGTGTATTATTCCAAATAATTCCTCAAGAAGAAACCTCAGTCCAGGGCTTTCTGGAGAACTTCACAGTTGAGCAGCAATGCTCCACAAGAGCTGGCTCACCACCACTACACTGCACCGTGCACGAGCAGAGGACAGCAGCTCTGTGTAGTACACCAAACATTGCTTGGCTCCTGGAGGTTCTTGGGTACTGCTGGAGCAGCAGGGGAGCAACAGTTGGGGTCAGCTCTGATGGGGAATCCACCTTGGCTCTTACAACTGGCCTTCTGTTGGTCTTACACTAGAGAAAAATAAGTGGTGTTTCCTTGGGTGGGCAATGTCTCTGCTGTCATTCTCAATGACCTCTCCTGTGTGGGAGAGGCTCCAGTGCCATCAAGTTGAGCAGATGCACCCTGCAATAGCCTCCTTCTTGCTTTGGTCCAGAGACTCAGGAAAGGCTACTGCCACCTTCTTTTGCTGTGATTTTCCCTTTTTCATTATGTTTGACATTTTTGAGACTGAGCTTTGTTACAGACTATTAGCCTATGGCAGTAGGCTAGGGAGATAAGACTTCATCGAGATATAAATCACACAAAAGCATGTAAAAATGTGAAATTCTGAAGTTGCACCAGTAGCTGTGGTTGGGTTCGCCTGAACATTGTTGTACTGATGCAATATTTCAAGCGGTTCACAGTATAAGCCAACGTTGCATCTTGCAGGGAAATGAGTTTGGCGCCTTGTGTCTGGATAGCAACACTATTAAAGTTTTGTAGTTAGCATAGCTACTGACTTTGTGGGATCACTGTAGCAAGTTTTAAATGATGCATGAAATGAAGAATTCCTGCCCATCTTAAGAAGAGATAATGCAGATAATAGACTGCCTTGCAATCACAGCTGTGCAGTGTTTTTTTGTTCTGCTCACAGAAATGCCCTCCAAACCCCGAAGTAACAGTATAGACGATACATTCATAGGGATTTTTTTCCCCTCACTGGGTTTATACTAACTATTCTCTCTCTCCCCACTCATGCATGCATTCAAGGAAGGCAGAGTGTCTAGACTGTTGGGTTGCAGATGCCCAGAGCCCACTGCTTTAATCACACCCGCAGCCCCAGACTCCTGAGGATGCTTGTGTTCCCCACCACTGTAGAGGTGGCACAATATTTTATAGCTGCTGCCCAGATGCCATTTCATCTCAGACTTTAAACCTCCATAGGGGCAATTGCAAATGCTCCCAAGCAGGGAGCAACCCCAACTGGCTACACTGCAAACCCAAGTGGTGCAGGCTCCCAAAACAGTAGCCAGCAGGACCAGAAGGGAGCATTTAGGCCACTGGGTGTCCATATCCATTTACAAAGATTTTTCAATAATCCATGACCCAATGATTCAAATCCTGAGGGAAAAAATCCAAACATGAGACAAAAAAGTAATTGCAACAGTAAACTTAATGCAGGTTGTTATCACTCAGGTTTGGACTCATCCACTCAGGCATTTTGGTACGTTTACTTGAAATGCCATGTATCTAAAAAATATATATTTTAACGTGCTTTATATTTAAATATATTTATATATATTTATATATATATATAATTATAAATAATAAATATATTTTAAATAATAATAAATATATTATAATAAATAAATTATTAAATGTATAATAAATTGTATGGTCTTACTACATGAGGCCTCTTCTTCCTTCAGTGCCCTACTGGGTGCTAAGTGTTTTGGCAATACATAAGTTGATCCAAAAACCAGTAATGCTTCATTTGGAGAAATAAAGCTCAACTGGGTCATTAGTTTAAAAAGAAGGTCACATATTTAAAAACATCTTGTAGGTAAAGGAAGGCTGCATCATTCAAAGTGTTAAAGACCTTGTGATTTTGTTTTAATAGGTTAAGGGATTCACATGAATCACTTCATTAGGTTAATACTGCACGACAGCACTTTCTACTTGTCAAAAACATTTTTCGATTCTCCCAAAATATTCTCTCAGAATTCTTTTCTTTGTCCCTGTGCTTTCAAGAGTATTTAAGGAAGAAAAACGTGCAACTCCTCCACAGTAATATATTTCCAGGAGATGGAAAGGCACAGGGAGTGAATAGAAGTTAGTCCCCCTCTGTATTTTCAGCAGTTAAGTCCCATTTTCATTGACTCACGTGCCTGTCAATTACACTCAACAATATTTATGAAAACAAAGTTATAAAGCAAAGGAAATCAATGTTACTGTTATTGTTATAAAAAATTGCACCTACTGGTAATCTTATTTGGAGCATTACTGCTAACATCACCGGCAGTTCTAGAAATGCATTGCTTTCTTCTTGTTCCATAAGAAATGCCATTAGAAAGGTGCAATTTCAGAAAATAAGTAGGAAAACAGAGCAAGAACTGGAGAACATGTCTCATTAATTAAAAGAATTGATACAGAAAAGCAATTTTTTTCCAGTATTAATTAAACCCTTGTTTTATTTAACCTATGTGAGCCAATCAAACACCACCAAAAC
>NC_045565.1:35805144-35847644 GCF_009819795.1 Aythya fuligula
AGGAAGGAATGTACAGAAATGTTCCAGCAAAAAGGATTCATGCTGCTAGTCCTGGCCAGATTTTCTGTCTGAAAAAGCAAATGTCTTGATTGATTTTTTTTTGATTTTTCTCCATCCTTTATTTTTTACTCTTTCTCTTCTTCCCAAGACCTTTTTTTATTTATTTTTTTCACACATTTAATTCAGCACAAATTAATACTGAATATAGGTATTTGATTTATGCTTTTTAAATATAGCTTGTCAAATGCAATGTAGCAATGCACTTTGCTTGTAGATTAAAACAGTTAAAAAAAAATCCTAATCTTTTGCTGGAGTACATGAACAAAGAGGAACAGGGAACCATTCAGTGAAAATGAGATGAACACAAAGGCATGAAGGGGACAGCAATAACCATGCTACCTGCAGAACAGAAAATAAAACCGTATTGAGGAGATCAAAGATATATCTGAATGATGTAGTGATAATTTAAGCATTCAAGGAATGATTAGAAAAGGGAGGTGGCATGGATGATAATTATCTAATGAGGAAGGAAGGACTAACAATGACAAATGAGAACTCGGTGAAACACAAGTCTGTAGACTCAGCCTGGAGCCATATCAGGGCCACCCAGTAGTCCATCCTTTCCAGCAGGAGCCACACATGCTGCCCATCTTCATCTGCTGGTTCTGCTGGTTCCATCCAAAGTGCTGGGCTCTGAGCTGATGGAAAAACAATAAAGAAGGCTGCTAAGAAAAAGAGAAAAAATATATATTAAAAAAAAAAAAAAGAGAGAGAGAGAATTTGGTGAATTGAGCAAAGGAAAAAAAAATCTGAAGAAGATGGATAAGAAGGAAAGCAACAAAAAGTGATCCAAACATCAGCAGTGAGGATGAAGGACTAGATCAGAAGAAGAAAGACTTGGCAGCCTGCAGCAGAGAAGAAAAGGGGATGGAAAAATCAAGAAATAAGGGTAAAGAAATAGAGTGTGTTATATAGGAAAACAACAACAACAACAAAAACACAAGACAAGAAAAAAAAAAAAAAAAAACACGCAAGAAGATGAGGCAAAGATACAGTCGACCAGGAATGGGACAGAGGGCATCAGGGAAGGTGACAGAATGGCAATGAGTGGACAGGAAAATGACAGAAAAATCATCTGTTTTCTGAAAGTGAAAATAAATAAATAAATAAAGAAAGAAAGACAATCTCAGAATCAGCTATCACAATTACCAGAGCCTTAGATATGACTGACTAAAAGAGAGATCAAGATGATGTTACTCTACATCAGGGCGCTGTCATTAATAGTAAATGGGGAATTTCTTTTTCAGCACAATGTTAGTCACCTCTTCTTCGCCTCGCACAGGCAGGGCACAATGGCATGGGTGTGCTGGGAGAATCCCACAAGCCCCCATGGCCCCAGGGAATTCATCTGGGGCTCTGGGCTGTTCTCCTTTCACAGCAAGAGTGTGATCATGCTTGGCTGTGATACAAATTAAAAAAAAATAAATAAGGTGGAAATGAATAAGCACGATTATAAACATTCAGAAATACTATAGTTGTGCAAACAAGGGGGCACTGGGCATGTAAATGTACATGTATTTTTATTCTGAACAAACTGAACATTAGCCAATGCATAAAATATGAATCTACCACATTGGACCTGATTTCAGAGGTGACAAACAGGCTTATTTCTACTTGATGTTCAAGTATTACTGGATTCTTTCCATGTCCCTAATGCTGGTGAAGTGTCCCACACACACACCTGGAGCACAAAAAAATAAACCAAAAGGGGTCTTCCATACAGTTCACCAGGTTTGTCTTGTACTGCACTAGTGTGTTATGCAAAGATTTTCATATAATAGAAAAAAATGTATGCAGCATTGAATATGACCTTAATAACATATTTAAAATCAGCATCCTCATTACATATCAAGCTAGTCTTCGTGAGAACGAGCTGCTCGTTTCACGAGGCATTTTCGATGGAAATGAGTGCTGAAGAAGGAAGCTGTGGGAGTCTGTCAAGCACGCAGTAAACTCAGGTTTGAAGCGTGGCATTTCCTGATGCAGATCCTTAATTACAACAACAGAATAGTGAGTGTGGAGGAGGAACTTTTACAGCATATTAAAGAAAGGAGTGATATGCGATACAGCTGTCTGGATTTCCTTGAAAATATGAAGCAGTATCATTTATTAATTATGCTGAGGTAACTGGGAAGAAATTTAAATATAGAAGAAGTACCTGAAACTGGTAATTGGCTGGAGTGCTATCGCCACACTTACTCTGCTGCTGTAGAAATTACCAACAAAATATATTCTGCTTCATTTCCCAAGATACTAAACACTTGGAATATGGTTCCGTGTCTCAACATTATTAAAAGATGAAGTGACATTATGAGAAAAACTCACATAGATCTCCTCTCTTTACAAGTAGACAATGCTAGCTGGTTAAACGTGAGGGCTCCCCACCTTAACATTTGAGCAACCTGGCAGGCCTGCTGCACAAAGCTGACCACAATGATTCTTCCCCTTTCATTTTTGGCCCAGGACTGACTTGTCAAAATAAGGAATCAGTACCTACTGTATGCTCTTACCTGGTTTTTAGCCAATAAAATAAACTCTTGAACTTCAAAGTTGTAGACAAACATTTATCAAAATAACAATAAAATAAAATAAAATAAAATAAAATAAAATAAAATAAAATAAAATAAAATAAAATAAAATAAAATAAAATAAAATAAAATAAAATAATAAAATAAAATAAAATAAAATAAAATAAAATAAAATAAAATAAAATAAAATAAAATAAAATAAAATAAAATAAAATAAAATAAAATAAAATAAAATAAAATAAAATAAAATAAAGAGCAACCTGATCTGGCACTGCACAATATTGAACAACTTAGTAATAACCCTCTATTAAGTCTGATGATCACCTGCAAACATACATAAATGTTCCCAAACAGTTATCCTTGGTTCTAGGGAAAGCAAGGAGGAAAGGGATAACTCTTCTCCTGAAATGTCACTTGGAAATGTGCTGCCTGGTGCTGCAGTATATATACTATATGTATATGTAACTAGAAGAATTCCCGTAACAGGAACTAATGGTGCAAACAACAATTGTTCATTCATCCTATAAGGACCAACAAACTAATATTGAAGTTCCCGCTGAGGAAGAAGCAGTAGAGTGATGAGACAAATCACATTGTTCTCCAGCAAAAATTGTCTTGATGGGTCAGGGTTGGTTAGCAAATACTACTGCTATGTTATATTTTCGAGTGGAATATTTTAATTATTAGTCCAATATATTTCTCTAGCTATATACATAGCACCCACAATTAATTAAAATGCATCAAATGTAAGTTTTAAACATCTACAATTTAATTGCCAAAACACAGTAACTTCAAGTTAATTCTGTTATTCTAGCCTTACAGTGCTGTTGGACGCAGATACTCAACAGATTTTGAACATCCTAGCTAATACATTCAGCCCCACTCAAAAGGTCCAGTAAGGCTGTCCAACAGGTACTGGATGAGCATATGAGAGGAAAAATTACGTTGTGCCAGGGCAAACTCACATTTTCTCCAAAGACTTTATGAAAAAGAGATATTTATTTCTGTTTTACAATTGATAGTAATTGAGTTCATTTTAGTGACTACCTGACCTACTAATTTTTCTTGAAAATGTGAACTGGATGTCTGCAAAGTGATTCTTCAAGAAGAGCCATGCCAGGCAGTGTAGGAAACACGCTGCAGAGTGGTTGTTAAAGATAAGTTCCTTAGAAGTTTGACTTGGCATCCTTCAATTACTAGTCTAATTATTCTTCTATTATTTAGGCAGTGAGCCAAAGGTTTCCTGGGTGCATGGGAAGTTAATAGGGGAGATGAAGCAAGATTGTGAGGCCAAGTCAGCATATGTTCATTAAAGCCCGATTTCTTCAGCATTAAATTTATACACTGTTCCAACAATGTGTTACTATGTCTCTGTATTTAATGATTAAAAATATGCAAGAATAATTATTTACAATATTTCCTGACCCAGTTTTTCAGACATCTATTCAGAGCTGTATCTATTAAAAATAAAAAAATAAAATATGGAGGAATTCATTGGGAAATTTACAGAAAAGAATATGATGTCTCCTGTTCATTGCTGGAAGGAAATTAAGGAGTTTTCAAAAGCTTGCCAGTAATCCCCACTGCTTTCTGGTATTCAACACTGGATATATATAATTACATATGAAAAAATTACATTTGAAGAAAGTTATTTAAGTTGCAAAGCCAAGTACTTGAAAGTTAAGAAATGCCATTTTTACAATTGCCCATGCAATCCTGATTCTTCCCGCTTATGTATCCAACTCCTAATATTAAAAGAGAGGCAATGGGAAAATATTACACGATTATGTAGTTAAAGATTGTATCGTAATGCATGTGCTCATGGGAGCAGAAATAATGTTGCAGACATATGTAACTGTAAATCTGGCATTCCTTAACATACAGACCTTGCCTATGCAAACTAAATAACTTCCTTTTAACATAATTTTATGTCATTTCCTGTTTTGTTTAGTTTCTAAGGAAATATATAAAACAAATCACCTTATGCACAGCTATTTAAAAATTAATTTCTTCAGCCCAGGTCTTTCTCTGTGCTTTTCTCTGCTTGGCTCTTATCCTGGTTCACTTTCTTTTCATTGCAGGAGTTGGAAATCTCCCCTGAGGAGGCACCTGTGGGTGTTACGGGATGCAGGGGCAGGATGTTAACCATGAGGTTTGAGTGATGCTGTCCTGTCCGGGAACACACTCACCCACGTGACTTACCGATTTCCTGGCCCAAGTGGTAAAGGTCAGCCTCTTTGGCATTTTACCAAAAATCACCTGTGACTTGAGAGTGAGATGGGAGAAATGATGCTTTTTAAAAACAGTTTATAGTTCAATTAAACCTAAAAGGTTTTTCATGGGACCCAGAAAAGGCACTTCTCTGGCCCAAAGGCTTTCTCCCTGCCAAATTTTAGGAGTCTGCTGCAAACCACACAACTGCTGGAGTTTACCAAATAAATAAATAAATAAATAAATAAATAAATAAATAAATAAAATCCCCAGGAATCTTCCAAGCATGAAGGGCTGGGCAGAAACACAGCTCCCACCAAGATGCCAAAGGGAGCCACAAAGAGGCTAAAACCATGAGAGGTTGCCACTGGTGACAAATGGAGAAGATGCAAGGTCTCTTCTGAATTTTTGACACCAAGAGGTGCCCAGTGCCTTTCAGCAACAGAACCCAGCCCAGCCACCAGCTAGGCAGCACCATAGGGATAGGACAGAGGAAAAAATCTACTGTAGATGTTAGAAACTAATCCAAATTCTTCCTGGCAAATCTGTCTTTTTTTTTTTTAGTTGGTTGGTTGGCTGTTTTTTTTTGTTTGTTTGTTTGTTTTGTTTTGTTTTTATATATATATATCTATGTTCATTTCATGGTCAAAGAAGATGAGATTTAAAAAAAAAAAAAAAAAGTGTATTATTGCTAGTTGTAGTGAAAATAAATACACCAGCCTCCTCCACCCTGAACTCAATACAGAAAGAAACTAAGTTTCATTCAGCATTAAATGCAAAGATTTCTATTTACTTATATTTAAAAATGGGCTTAACAAAAGCAGGATTTCATGGCTCACCGACAAACAACTTTTAAAAGTCTTTACCATTATAATGTAGAGAAAAGATATCCGAATCTCTAGATTGTCTTAAACACATATCCAACCTCAAAGAATTTTTATTAACCTCTTGCTGCTCCCAAATTCAGAAAAATTCCCCCAAATTCATACTTTAAAGTCCGACATCATAAGCTGCCAAACATCTCAGAGTAGCTAAACACCACAATCAATGCTGCTCTGCCTCCAAGGTCATCTTGAGGTATGTGTATCGTATGGTGGGAGCTAAAATGGGGAAGGCACAGTAACACATATATCTTGCATTTTTAGTGTACAGTGTGTCTATGTAGAGGCAAAGCCTTGGTTCTTATATTCCTGCTTCAAAAAGCAGGGAGCTGTAACAACGAATTTGCCCTCAAACTTTGTTCAGCGTGTCTACTCACAAGTGTCTGCTTTCTGTGCAGTGCACTGTCCAGAGGAACCATTTTTACCAGACAGCCCACATCATCTCCTGCAGTCTGAAACCCTGAGCTGTGAAGTGGCCTTTCCATGAAATATTGGCAACCTGTCTTAAGCATCATTTCATATGTTTTATTCTATTTGCTTTCCCTCAGGTCACCTTGCCTTAAACCAGGGCTATTCAGGCCCCAAATGGGGTGTTGGACAGAAGAGACCCAACAGACAGGGGGTTCTCCCCAACCTCTGGAGCAGCCCTCACTGCCAGGGTGGGAAGGTAAAGGCTGATCACCATGGCTGGAGGACCTCACCCTGACTCAGGTCTAGTCAAGCGTATTCCAGAAATTAACGGGAAGTGAATACAAGTGTATGTGCAAACCAGAAGCCTAGAAGAAAAAAATGACGGCATCATGTTAACTAAAAGCTGCTGTAGAAACCACACAGCATATGCAAACGATTAGGTTATATTCCGCAAGAACCTGATTCTGAGCTAATTTTTGTGCGTTGATCTCATCGTGCAAAACACGGGCTTCAGTCTTCTCAAACCATGACTGGAAGGGTAGCTCCAGCTGAGAAAGGACTGCGAAGTTATGTGGGATGCCGTGCCCTGGCGAGCTTCACCTGCTCCTGCACACCCCACTTATCTCTGCTGCTTGGAGCAATTCCATGGCCAAAACTTCCCAGCCTTGCAGTTGCAACGCAGCACAGCTGCCAACATGTCAGGGACACCTACCGGTTCCTAAACACCTGCTCCGAAATATCTGCTCTCTGCAATTAAATATTTAAATGATGCTTCATTTATGAAAATTAGATTTTAGGGGTGAATTAGGACTAACTTAATTATTATACTAAAATATGAAAATGATAGTATATTATTAGAAACATATTTTTCTTGCAAAACTGTGTTTGCGATCAAGCCAAGAAAAAAAAAGTTATGAAATAGACTTTTTATAGTAGGTGTTAATTCTGAATAATTAGGATTAGGCACTGGGGATTTGCAACCCAAATAAAAATTACCTAATTAACCCTTATATTGGCCCTAACAGGGAAGCCAAATCATTCAGCAATTAAAAAAAAAAAAAGCCCTCCACTCACATATCTAGTAGTCAAAGACCACAACGTGAATCAAAGAATCAAAGACATCCCTTAGAAAATATATGTAAACCTGATGAGAGATCCAAACAGTAGGGATTTGGATTTTCTGTGATAGAACAACATGACCCAGATATTTTACAACCATATCCACAATTAAGAAAAGTGAAATCAACGCAGGTCTTTTTTCTTGGCATGCTTCTAACACTCCTGACACCATATCTTTATACTGATTTTTACTCCTATATGGGCATTTTTGTCTAGAGGGTTTTCTTGAGTATCATGCAACATGTCCAAGAACTGATGCTTCCATGGGAAGAAAGCCTGGCCAGGAGGGACACACAACGGCAGGGACCAAAGCCTCCTTAGCAACCCTGGAAGCCCAGCCCTGGGCATAGCTCCTTAGAGCTCCTTTTGATTCATGGCCAGGAGCTGAGACAATGATCCCTCCCTGCAGAGCTCCTCTGGAAGGAGCCCTGGGCAATGACAAACCAGAACAGGGAGGGGGAAAGGAGGTTCTCATGGCCATAAGCAGGACTGCTTCGCTGGAACAGAAAATTTTCCTCAGTCAAGAACAAGGGTAGATATTATAGGCTCATATAAACAGAGCTGGAAAAGACCTCCAGACCATTTCTCTGCCTGAGGTATAATATTCAATACATAAACACAAGGTAAAAATACTCTGCTCCAGTTCCATATGTTTTAAAGATTCTTGTATTTTCATTTCAGAGACAGACTTGGAAAACTGCAGAAATATGAGCTAGCACTCAAGCTGAAACAAGAATTGGCCAAACTTTGAGGTTGCCGTGGTTTGAGATGCATGCAAAATCAAGTCAGATCCCCTCAGATATAATCATATTCTATGAATTAAGAAAACAGGGGCATCTGTCCAGCTTTTCACAAGAACAGGTGAAACATGCCAAACAACAGGTCCCAGACTGATGCAAAAATGGGGCACCAAATTCACTCTGTAGTTGTAATTTCTCCACTCCTATTGGTGTGGAATGATGTATAATTATTTCATAACATACCTGTCTGAGAACATTGTGTTCTTACTGATAATCTAAGCAAACTGCATATGAACACTGAATAATAAAATATGCTAGCTCAATCAAGATGGAATTTTATGTCAAAATAGCTTAATCACCCTAATATTTAACCAATAATATTTACAACTGGTGTTAAGACCTATCTGAAACCTTAGTGAATGTTTATAAACTTATGCTATGTCATGAGCAAAAGAAAAAGTTTTGTAATATAGGCTCCTCCAATTCAAGTAACCATGAAGAATACTGTTTAATTTCTGATCACTTTTTTATGTGTGAAAATTATATGTTGCTATTCACTTAACAAACACTTGCTGCCCTTCATGTTACAGAATACTCATCCTTCATTTTGTTTAAAACATGGCTCAAAGTCTTTCCAGGTGGGCTAAAAAGGGGAAGGGGGGGCAGCACCATGCTGGATCTGCCCGGGAACCTAAAGGGGGAAGCTCTCTGCTACAGGTGTATCTCATGGGGGCAGAGTAGGGAGGTCAAGTAGGGTGAGCAAACTGCCCTCACCAGCCCCCAGAAGTCACAACTCATCTTTGGTGAAGACTCCCTCTTTGAGACTGCCTCCAGCAGCTGCTCTGGGCAAGCCACTATATCCATATGCCTTTGGGGTACCCCTATGGCACCCACAGTGCACCTGGGTATGGGTCCCTGTAGCACACTTCCCATGGGATCACCCTGGGTTGCCAACCACAGACCATGCTCTGCCTCCCAGGAAAACATGGATTTCGCTCAAGGTTTATAGATTCAATCAAACTTGCTCAAATAATTCCCATGAAAGGACTCCATATACATGAGGCTGAAGCCTTAATTTTTTAAGTTTGCTTTTCCCCTGCCATACAGATTACATACATAATTTGATTTCATCTCATTCAATTTTAAAATGATTAATCTTCTAAAAACACACAAGTGGTCCCAGCCCAGGCAAGCCTGGGCAGGTGCATCTCCATTGCAAAGCAGAGACCCATTGATGACTGGGATTTCCTCTCCCTCTAAGCACACGAGCACCAGGAGCTTGGGAGCACCAAGTCCCTTACCCAAAAATATCATCCCCAACCCAAAGGACAAGTCAGCAAAAGACAAGTCCCCAGGAACCCCACGATGCCCAAGCAAGGTAAGGCACCATTTTCCTTTACTGGAGAGTCACCTCCTGTAACATAGGCTGGATTTCCTTCTCTTTAAATCTGAAAACAATATAAATTGGAGATAACACACAGTCCTTAATGCTTTCCATCCTCTTTGCAAAATCTTTTTATAATGCTCAAATAGTTGGCTTCCAGTGATGATATTATAATGATCCTGGGGAGTACTAAGAAACTGAGAGTAAATTCAAGTCAAATACATTTTAGAAAATTAATACAATATCACAGACCTTATATTGAATAATTTTCATTACAGGATATAATTCTCTTACTGGGGAAGAGCAATAACATGGTGATTGTTGATGTTGCCAGTGCTCTCTTGTAGTTTTTTTTTTTTTAAAATCTGCATTTCTTCGGCACTAAATTGTGCCGTTATAGTTGCTCGGCAACCATAACTTCTGCACATGCACCTCCCATGGTTTTGTAGCAACAACAATCTTGTGATAACAAGGGGATGGGTATCCTTTTTGCAAACAAGATTCTTCTTGATATGTAAATTTATGCCACATTTTTATGTATTATGTATGGCAAAATTAAAATAATTATTTCATTTGAGTAATGAGCCTTAAGTGTTGATTTCAGTTTTAGAATTGCAGGAATGGACCTGCTGAAAATTTGATACCAATAAACAGGGGGAAACCACTGGCATATAGTAAAACAATTATATTCTCTTTGGAACACCTGCTATTTACATATTTCAAATGCAAAATACAAAACAGGGGTGCAGATAGCATTCAGGGTTTGTGTGATTTTGAGTTTTTGAAAGTAAAATACAATTTAAGAAAAACAAAAAAATATTAGGAAAAACAAACTCAAAGTAAATTCAGTGCCTGCAGATGAAACCAAAGTTAAGATAATCTTCTTAAGAAAAAAAAAAAATAAAAAATGATCCTTTTGGGAACATCTCCAGGACTCGGTAAAGACCAGCACTTCAATATACACTTTTGCTTGGAGATTATAGTGCTTGTCAGAAACTTGGGCATCGCCAGAGCAAGAGGCAGACACAAGGTGCTATGCTCTCACACAGAACACAAACCTCAGTACAGTGAGGACAGTCTCAAAGGGGAAAAATATCTCAGCTTTTAAGAACCCCTTTTTGCAGAGGAAAGGCTGGTGGAAAGGCTAATGTCATAAGAAATTGTACCTCAGCAGGACCTTCCTAGGAAGTTCCAGTTCCAAATGAAATATAACCTTCTGTCTACCTGTGATATACTGATGCTCACCATTTATATTTAGCCTCACTTAGAGGCTATCTGAGACTCTACATGCCTGAGTCCATAACAAAGGGCAATGGCAGAGCCAGGGGACACAGCAAGAGTATCTGCAGGGCTCTGAGCAGCAGCCCTGGGTGGAGCAACCACACCAGTGTTACTGCAAAGGCTTAACTCCCTGGGAAACCAGGAGCAGCCTGGAATCTGGACAGGGAGCCTGAAAGAAAAAAAAAAAAAAAAAAAAAAAAGAAAAAAAAAAAAAAAAAGATAGATGAAGGTGTAGAACATGAAAGAAATATGAAGAATGTTTTAAACTCTGTACAGGAGATTTCTCTAGTGTAAGGTCTCCTGGAGTCCCATCTGCTCCTATTAAAAAGCTTTTCAGTTGCATGCAGTCTTCCAAGCCTTCACATCCTCATCCTCCTATATGGACATCAGTGGGAGCAGACTGGTGACTTGAGTAAAAAGTGCCTGCAGGTTAGTACTCATGCTGCATTAGGGACAAATATGCCACACTGAAACTAGGAAATAGGTAAAAAAAAAAAAAAAAAAAAAAAAAAAAATAACACTACTCCCAATGTTTATGGGTTTGGTTTTTATTTTTTTGCTTGTTTTTAAGCCTTCAGAATGGTCACATGCTTGCAATACATTTGTTTTTATTCTTATCCTCTGTACAAAGATAATAAACTAAATGTAGTCCTTATAGAAATATAATCCCTCCTGAAAGAACATCTACTAACCAAAAAGATTCTTTTTTACTAGTTTTATTCAAGGAAAAAGCAAAATAATCTACATTTCTCTTTCAATTAACAGAGGACAAATTAATCTGATATTGCTTAGTGAATTTGAATGAATCTTACTGGGCAGCACCTCTGAGTGATTTTAATCATTTAATGTAATAATATAAGTTTATTTCTTTTCAGCTAGAGTGGCCTTCATCTTTTCACACAAGCACTATTTTAAGACTCAGCTTTGTTTTATTCTTTGACAATCACTTTCTCATTTGAACCAAATTTCTCCATCATAGACAGTCGTTTTTCTTTGTTTTGGGGATATACATGTAAGTGGCAAATGTACTTGGCATCGCACAAGAGGGAGCTGCTATGCAGATCAGGGAGGTCATCTCCATTTCAATAGGATATTCAGGATATTCTCCAGCTTCTGGAAAGCCTTGCAAGCACCTGAACATCATGTCAGTTTATAAAGCTCCAAATGCTTTAAATACAGTCTCTTTCTCAAGCACACCATTGTTCAGTGCTAACATCTCCATACAGTGTGATCCATGATGGTTTGTCTGCATTTATGCTGAACCACAATGCCTTAAGAATTTCAGTTTCCTATTGCCCTGGGACTCCACACACATTTATCTGTGGACAAGCAGAACTGTAAATACAAAAATAATAAAAACAAATAAATAATTCATACTCTTTCAAGCAATGACTTTTGTAGTGATGCAAAGGAAGCACTTGCTGAAACCAGCCTCCTCTTCCTCTACCAGCATAGTTTTGTGTATTTTTGCCAGTTACCTGTCCAGAAAACCCATCTCACACGGCCCATGCATCCCTCACCACTCCCCAGATATGGAAGTATTTAAAAAGAAAGCACTTTATCTCAGACGTACCATCAGAAGTGGCTGTGCAGAGAAGCTGCCACGTCACTACAACACCATACATTTCCCCAAGGAAGCTATGGTCCAGGCTCCAAATATAATTAGGAGAAATCTCAAGCACTGCTTTAGATTACGTATAGAGTATCATGCAGTACTGACATAACTATAGAGAATATTTCTTAAAGTCTTTAATCATCAAGCCAAATTTTGTCTTCTTTACTTATAGGTCATTTCTTTGACAGAATAAATTATGATTAGCCCCTTAGTTTAAATGTAAAATTTAGCAGAACTATAGTGTCACTGCTCTCTGTGTTCTTTCTTTCAGTATTTCTCTTTCATTAAAGCTGCCTTTGAAATCTTTTAGCCTCTACTGTATCTGAAGCCCAGTGAGGACACTCTAATTTCTGAAGCCCTGTCTGTGCTAAAGGAAAATGTGGAGGCTTAGGCTCCCGCATCGTTTGTTTTTTTTGCTTTTTTTTTTTTTTTTAAGGGTAAAAAGATCACAGTATATCTGGTATACAACAGGCAGGGAGCAAAAAGCCAGAATATGGGATGTGTGGGAAGATTTTCAATGCAAACTATGCATTTTCTCAGAGCACAGTTCTTCCCTTGATATCCAAGGAACAAGACCAAATAAAAATAATTGCCTTGGTTAAAGCACAACTCTTTCCCATCCCAAAAATTCTATATGTCATATATGTATGTGCATATATAAAAAATTTACTCTGAACAGAGACAACTTATGAAATTCAACAGGCTCATCCCTTTTGAACATCATAAGCTTTGCTGGCCAGGCTCATGTATTTGTGTATAATTTTCACTGCCTCCAGATACCTTTTTTCTGTCCAATTCTCTTTGCTTCTAGGAAGTGTTTGCAAAGTGCACAACCTCTATATGCACACCCCAAACTATGCTCTGCACCCAGACTTCTGAGTGAGTATCCTTATTTTCAAAGTACACGCAGGAATCACACCAACGTCCCACCTGAGAGCATGCAAGGACTCAGATGCACAAAATGGGACAGTGCTTGGCTCGTGCTACCATGCTGCACTGCATCCAAACTACCATGGATAAGCACTTTCTCACAGCATTTTCACAGGACCCTGGGTGCACATTAAGAGGCACAGTACATTTGTTAAAGGCGACACCAGAACCAAAGCAAAAGGAAAAAAAAAAAAAAATTGACCCAATATTACATTGGTGGAAACAGCTTCATCTACTCCTGCAGTTCTACTTTGAGCAACACAATGCCAGCAATAAGAAGGGTCATAATAAAAAGTGTTAGACTTGCCAAAGCAGTATTTCACTGGGCTGAAACATCTTATTACACAGCCAATGAGATTGTTTAAGTGCTGAACATTTTGCAAGTTAAATCTCTATAAATATGACTGCAAAATGCATAGAATAGCTTAGCCATAATGGTTAGCAACTGCCAACCCATGTCCTATAGAAACCTAAAATTGCATCAACATTTTATAAAAATAGGAATTTGAAGTCTGGAGAGGGTACAGTTATAATGCAGTTGGACCAATGCTATAAAACATGAAAAATTTCATTCTGCTGCAATAATTCTGCTACTCTGATGCAGGGTTTCCTTAAAAATGTGCATCTGCATTGCCGTATTTAGAGATGCTCATGATTCTTTATGATGTATTTCCCCAGAATCGGAAGATTTCTTTTGGACAGTGGATCATTTTCAGCAGGGAAACCTAAAAGATTTGCTACTACAAGGGCCCCTCCACTTGGCAAGATAGAGAGTGTATGGGAACCTTGTGTCATAAATTTGAGAGGTCTGTGGAAACTGGAAAATGCAATCCAAAATCCCCAACCCTACAGCACCTCAGAGCTGGAACAGCATTACCATAGGGGAAAGCTGGCCTGAGGTATATAAAGTTGCAGAGCTACAGTTCCTGCTAACCTCCCCTTTCACACCTCCTGCCTGTCTCCAAATCCCTGCCCCAGCAAAGCCTCCCTGAGTAGGATTTCCAGCAAGCACTGGGTGTGCAGCCCTTGGGGGTCTAAGCCATTAATTCTGACCTCCTCATACCATAAAACTGCAGTAGATCCTGTAAAGTCCTTTAGGAAGTTAGGTGTCTAATTCCCATTATCCAGGGCCATTGCATAGAAGAAGAAAAAAAAGCAATTAGGGACTGTAAACTACCTCTTAAAATTTCCATATGAGATTTCCAAACTTGTTTTGAATGATCAGATCCTTTGGGAGGGCTTTTATCTTTCAGAGGTTCTCACCCTGTGTTCGAGCAGCAGAGCAGCTAGAACATGACTTACTGTTGTATATACTTGTGTGAAACAGTGTACAACAGAGCAGTTCCAACTTCATATAATTTTCAAAGTCTATTTCATGGAAAAGATCTTATTAAAAAGAGAGGTGGAGAACTTTTCCTTGAAGAAAGGCCAGAGCATGAAATTTCCATTGTAACTTCCATAGCAATTTGTAAATAAATATACCTAGTAACTAGTAATTAACATTTTATTAGATAAATGACTCATGCTTGCTAAATTACCATGCATAAATATGCCATTAATATGCAGCAGAACTTATAGTTCAAGGCTATCAGCAATGTAAACATATGTTCGCACACTTCATTGCAGTGTACTCATATCTACATTCGAGGACTGCTATGCAAATGTATCGATGATTTAGGGGGCTCCAAACTATAAGGGAAAGCCCCGTCTTTTGATTGAGCTTAATCTGATGATGGAATGAGTTTGCTTCAGCCCACAGGAAGACAGATCCATCATTGCAGAGCAGTTTTGCTCTTTGCCAATTAGCAGTGGGCAGAAAGCCCGACATTTCTGTAACAGGCAGAAAATGAAGTTACCTAATGACTGACGAGGAAAAGAGCATTTTATGTCCAGGTAGGAGCCTGCGTTCATCCTAGACAGTGTACAAGTAAAGTAAGCCAATTCATAGCATGATGTAGTTGCAATAGGCAGAGCTGACCCTATCCTGTACAGGTGAAGCGTTTAGACATGATTTGCAAAGTAAAGCTTCCCTTCTGTCCATCCATCTGTCCTTCCACCCAGCAGTATAAGCCAAATCAAGTATTTCTGACTCTCACTTGTAAAAGAATCTCATATTACCACTTTGGCCCATTTTCCTATAACCCTGCGTGCCCCCACCTCCACAAAACCAGAGCATTTTCCCATGACTAATGGAGATGGCCACATTAAGCATTGAGGCAGGGCCATGCCGCTCCTGTTTCAGGGCTGCAGGATTGAAGCACAACAATATTAAAGGCTTTGCCCACAACTGCACAGGACAGCTGAGATTTGAATTTGAACTTGTATTTCAGAAATGAAGAGGAGAACACACCTGAAGTTATTTGAGCATTTTTCCAGCCTGAGCAGGAAAGTTGGCAAATGTGCTCTGCTCACAAACAACGTAAAATGCACATATCTGGATGGATGTTTTCCATAACAATGCTCTGAGAAATTGCATTAAATCTCAGATGTTATCCCTGGTTTTATAGAATTGCCCAGAGAGACAGACACCAACAGCACTATTAAGTATCAAGAAAGTACCAGGCTTGTTACAGGAGCTTTATGAGAGCCAAGGATCAAATATTTTTTCACAGTTTTATGTGGATAGTTTCATGAAAATTGATCAGGTCTAAAAAGTCACAGTCCAAATGAAGCTAAGGTTAAAGATAATTTATACATGATATTCCTAATTTTATTCTGAGCCCTTTTATTACTATGTAGGCCTTTATGACTTTAAAGAAAATGTCAGTGGCAGCAAATGACATTGTACTGAATAATCTAGTTATGAGGGAAAAGACATTTAAAACTATTCCATACCAGCTTTGCTCTGTTCTGCTGAACTTACAGTTTTATCCTGTACAGCTGGGCAAAACTCCTGCCTGTATTTTTAAATCCTCTTCACGGCTGCTCTGCAAACCACTGTCTTTTCTACTTCTCTTTTCAATTCTTTGGAAATTTGGGGGGTTGTCTGTTTGTTTGTTGTTTTGTGTTTCTTTTTTCCTATGGAGTTCCAGGGCATTCAGCCATGACCTCACATGCTCAATGCTCACCGCCCTGTGCCCTGCCACAGCATCTCTCCAGCTGAGTCCTGACCCATCGGGCTGGTGACAACCCACTGTCACCACCGTCTGCCCCTGTCCCTCATGGAGGCTGGCAGGCACCAGAGGCTGCGTGCCTCTGCCCAGCCTCCAAGCAGCCTCTCTGCCTGCACCAGCCTCATCACCAAGACCTCAGTCCGAGATGCACTTCTGCAGCTCTTCCAGTAGACTGTCAGGGGATTTCCTTGAATTGCTGCATATATGACCCTGGGAACGGGAACAGGTTTGGAGGGCATCTTCTGTGTTTCCTTGGAGAACTCTTTTTCCCACTTTGCAGGATTTATGCCCAGCTTTCCCTTTCCTCTTCTCAGCCAATTTCTGGATATAAACCACCACCAACAAAAACAAAAACAAAAAAAAAAAAAAAAAAAAAAAAAAAAAAAAAAAAAAAAAACACAGATACTTACAGTGTTACTACAGAACCTGGCTTGATTGTCTTTCAGACAAACATGTGCCTCTTGCCAGCAAGGTTTGATTTTTTTTCTTTTTTCCCAGACAGAGGAAATGGCTTCGATGTGGAATGATTCCCCAGGCAAGCGGCTGGCACCTCTCTGAGCCCACCCTCTGATGCTCATCTCTAGTACCTGGGCTTCCTAAAGGGGATGAAATTCCCATTCAGTGGGTGCAGAGCAGTGCCTCTCCCCACAGATCTCCAAGAGCAGAGCCCATCTGAACCTCTCTCCAGGATGGTGCCCCCATGGCGGGCCAGCCTGAATGGGAAGGAAGCCCTGCCCACTGAATTACAGCCAGGCATCCGCCCAAAAGCACCACTGACATGTGACTAAAAGTACCTAAAATCCATCAGAACGATTCTGTGAACATTCAGGGAATATTGAATATTGTTATTAACAAACCTTATACATGAATATCAGTCGTGTTAATTTGCAGGAAGGACACAATGTTAATAAGTTAAAATAATTCAATTGCTTAAAAAACTTGTTTAAAAAATCTTGCATGGGAAGAAATTAGAGTTCTTATCATTAACAATCTTCCCAAATTCTGCCACTGTCTGAACCAATTCTACCACTGGTTTTCCAGATGCTTATTTGAAAGGCAACTGTTATTGCATGTCATAATTGTGTTCATAGCTGAGTAAACACCTTCACAGGTGCACAGAGATCCAAAGGCTGCAAGAGTGGTAAGGCTGAAAAAGCAGAAATTTTATAGCTTTGTCACGAACAAAGAAGATGTAGAAATGAAATACAATATTTTCCTGTGTCTTAAGTGTAACACTTGATTAGCTTGAAAAGCAGCTGGAGTCTTGTGTCCATGCACAAGATTTAATCGAAAATGTAGTTTCTTGTTTGAAAAGTGATTAGGTAAAAATGTCATTGATTTCTGAAGCAAATCTGCTCACCGAGTATTTCAGAGCCACAGCCTCTTTTTTTTCCTGAGCATATTTTAACCATTTTCTAGCAGTGTCCTATTGCACTACCATAAAAGTAGAAGTTGTTCTGCCATGGGTTTTATCTCTGACCAAAGACAACTCTTGATGCAGGATTTGGCTCTCCCTGCATTTTTGATCTCACCTATCTTTCTTCATCCTGATCTTTCATTAACATATCTTTTAGTCAGAAAATATTCCAATGCAGCTAATTTCTTGTGGGTCAACCACCTGCCCAAGTCTGCAGCTGCTTATCCAAGAAGACAAACACTAACAGACCTGAGACATGCAGCAACCTTTCTTCATTACAGGAAACAAAAGCAATTCAAAATACCATCACTGTCCAGTTTAATTCCTTGCAGAAGAGTGCTTTATGGTTGTATTTCTGGATCTTGACCTTCAAACTGCTGTGTCCTTTTCAAATGGGTGGAGAATCAGTGCCTGGTTATTGTCACAAAATGTAGGGTGTCTCTAGCTATCAACATTGGAGTTAAACAAGAAGAGTGTTTCATTGTGCTACTCACCAGAACAGGGGTTTAAATGAATTAAAATTTCTGATAAGAAAATTGGATACAGGAGTGCAAGAATTGCAGTGAATGAGGGAAATTTTCTGTCCAGTCTCATGTCCTCAGCTGTGTTTCCAAACGCTCCTAGGAGCCCAGTAGATCCCAGTGGAATCAGGTAGGGAACAGCCACAAAGAATGCTCTTTCCTAACACCAGATTTCTGCTATTTTGGCCAAAAAAAAAAAAGTAAATACTAACGTAAATATAATTAAACATGCAAATATGAAAAAATATGAACATTTTTAGAATAAATGTGTCTCTCTTCTGAAGTATGCATCATTTCCTAGTTGTTATAATGTGATACTGACATTATCTGCCTAAATATATGTAAGCATACATATACCCCTTCTTTATTATGCAGTTATTTCATCAAGAATTGTTCAGATTAACAAATGTTCAATATATATTGCTCCATAAAAAGACCTGAAGAGGGTCTTTTAATATGATTTTTAATAAGACAGCAGATGTCAGAGAAACCCTAGAAGGATCCTGCAGAGATGTTATTGATCTTTGGAGTTAGATCACTTTAATGATTATCTTTCATAGCAGCTGGAATATTTTGTTGCTTGTCTAGTAGAAAGAGATATCTGAAGGATAAATACAGCAGGATGCAACAAACTTTAAGCAAAAGTTTGCAAATCCATCATGTGGAGGGGGATGAGATGATTATAACACATTTCCTTCGCTGCAGTTTCCCAAAACACCTTCTTGCCCCTGTTCACAAAATGCCCAGGAGCCCCGGGCCCAATATGTAGGGCTACAAATCAGGGCAAAAAAAAAAAAAAGGAAGTCGGTTGCTGTAGCAGAAGCCAGAGCAAACATGACCACATTTTGTCATTCACTTGCCAGACTGGCCCTTGGATAGCAATAAAAGTCCATTCATTGAAATACCTGGCATGTGGTCAGGAAGTCTTTCAAACTCCTTGTGTGCCCCGCTTTCCTCGTTTGCAGCAGCACGGTGCTGGTGCCACTGCCACGGGGCTGCGGCCAACAGGAGATTTCCCCGAGCAGCCCAGAGCCTGCTGGGGCCTCGACAGGCCTCAGCGTCAGGTGTCATCTCTCCTGCAGCTGAAGAGAAATCATTTTATCAATTCCTCCTTGGGATTCTGCAGGGAACTTTGCAGAGAAATCAGCATACACAGTTCCATAATGACGTTCCATATTTCCATTCTGAAAAACAGTGCAGATTAAGGGGAACACTGCCAGTGTTTTTATGTCTGAAGCATAACCTTCCTTGACCTTTTTTTTTTTTACTGTTATTTTTTTTTAATGTCTCCCAGTATTGGCAAGGCCCTTAATTTGTGATCTGAAGCTGCAGCACTTCTCAGCATTAGGTGTTAGGAAGCTGGACCTGCTGGCTGGGAGGACAGATCAGGGTGGGCAGCCCTTATCTTCCCTGAGCATCCAGACAGGGGCGGCACACACAGTGGCAAATCACCAAATTATAATTCACATGACAGATGAATTTATTGGGGAAAAAAAAGGCTACCAGGAGTCGGAAGATAAATGTAATGGAGCGGGAAGGGGGTTGCACCGTGTTCCTGCTCCCGGCGGCATGGGCCACGTGGTGCCCCAAGCATCCTTCCCGCACCATGGATTTTGCAAAACCCCAGTGTGAGGCACACAGCCCCGTGGGACAGCTCTCACCCAGCCCCAGCATCGGTCCCGGGGGCCAGATCTGGCATCCCCTGCCAGGCACCGGCTGCAAGCACAATTTCACAGATTTTGGTTCTCCTCCCAGAGCGGGACAAATGTACCCCAGGGTGCTGGAGAAAGGCAGGAGCTGGCACCCGCTGCCCTGCTCCCCGGAGAGCAGCAGCAGGACAGGATGGGACATGGGGTCGAGGCCGGTGGGGGCTGTGTGGGCACCAGCACTGTGAGGATGTTCTGGGGGGGCCGTGGCAGCTTGGTGCCGCTCAAGGATGCTGCGGTGGTGGTGGATGCCTCCAGTGGCCCTTTAAGCCAGATTGAAAGATGCTCTGCATTGCCAGGCTGACAAAAAAGCGGCATTAGCCGAGCTGTGAAACTGGCTCTGTATGTTTAATGTCTCTCAATGGCTGGGGTGGGATAGCGCGGTATAAACTGAAAGTCAAGCAGCTGAATCCTTGTGCACTGCTTTGAAAAATTAGGGGCATTTATAATGTCTAATATGTTGCAAGCCAGGATGATTTAACAGATGGTTTAAAAAGAAAATCAGCATGTCAGGCAAGGCCCATTGTGTAGCTCTCTGTAGATTTCTATAGAATGTGAGAGTGATAAAAAATGTTTTTCTTCTTTATTTCAATACTGAAAGATGTTAAAACTTGAAACCTTGGGGAAAATTGCTTAATTACCCTCATGGTGTCAGTGGTCCAGAGCACTGGGAAATTTCAATTCCCTGCAGGAAGGGGTCAAATAGGGAACAACCAGGACACTTTTTAAACTCTTGTTAATGCCTCATAACCTTTAATGAATAATTTTCTGTACCACAGCGAAGCTAACCTCGCACAAAAGATGGTAGTATTTACCTCTTCAGAGAGGTAAGGCTTCTGCTTAATTCTGCGCACAAAGAGAAAAATACAAACAGCGTCTTTGCTTCCATGCTGCCCTAATAAATGATAGTAAATTCAGATTTTTACTTGTGTTTGCTTCTGCAATACACTGCCTTATAATTTGGGTTCAATTTTAAATTTAAGATGCAAAACTGAGTTAACTTTTCTTATACAAGTACTGTAAACAGGGATTTCCCCATGCCATGTGTTCAACAATTACACTGTACTTTTATTTCAGAAAGAAGAGTTAATATTTAAAGTTGCCCTTTAATACTCATTTGGAAACACTGATTGAATAATAAGCCAAGCAGCTCAGTGTATCACATCTCTATTAAATTCTCTTGCCTTTTTTTAAGATTAAAAAAAAAAAAAGAAAAAAAAAAAGAAAAAACTTTTTTCTTCCTCTAAATGCAAATCTTTCTGTGTAACACTGTGCCTAATCTACTACAACTAATTAATCTGTTTGAGCTGATGAAATGTTACCTCTGCATTTTTTGTTCCTTGTATACAATTATTGTAACAGTGGTGAATAAATCAATATTCCCAATCCAACTGTAAAAAACAATCAAGAAAAGCAGTGCTTCTCAGGGAAAAAACACCAAATAATATTTATTAACTCTGTCTCAATCCACAGCAGAGCCTAATACCATTCAAGCATTTTCTGCAAGTGTAATAAGCAAACTCAAATACATGATGAAAGTGGCACATGCCAATAATTTCACCATTTTACACTGCAGAGTAATTGAAGGATTTAATGAGAAACAAACCAATAAAAATAAATAGACCATGCGAGAGGAGGAGAAACTGATCTAAAATGGAAGTTGCTCCATTGTGAGTTTTAGTTTTTTTTTTTTTTTTTGCATGGTTTGACCAGGAAAAAAAATGGTGTTGGGACGATTGGCTGTTTATATCTACTTATTTTACATTTTGCAATTTGATTTCAAAAAAGGAAAACGCCACTTGTTTTATCGAGATGAGATTCTGCATCGGCATGCTATCCTTTTGCTGCCACTTCCGACAGACCTGTTATTTTCCTACTGAATTACATGATGAATAGTGTCTTTCTGCCTGAAGTTAGAAACTGTTTCTGTTGTATTGGTATTTATAAATAACTCCGAGAAGTCTAGCCTTTTAAATAATGGCACTGAGTACTTCTGCTTTTAGAAATGTCTATAAATCACAGTCTTCATGAAGGGAATTCTGATTACAAACAAACTCCTTTGTCTCGGCGGTGCCCCAAATTCCAGCCGTGCACAGGCGTTGTGCTGACGGATGCTACCAGCACACGAGTCGATGCAGGACAGGGGCTGCACATGCTTGAATGAGAGAATATTGTGGTCTTACATCTATGGGATAATGTTTTTGTTAACCCCAGAGTAGGATCAAGCTTTCCACCAGTCTGACCTAGCAAAATCTCACAAACAGAACTTGTTTAAACAAAGACTCAGACTGCTGGCTTTTGACCTGTATTTCAGTCCCACTGAGGCTGGATGCCACAGTGCCAAACCTGGGGCTAGGTACTGGCTCTTCTGAGCCGGGTTTTGGTCAGATCAGTAATATTTCTGACTGAATTTGGGGTAACACCTGCTACAGAGGAGGTCATGTTCAGAAATAATCCCCCCCAAATCTTTGTGTGGCCAAAGCCACCAAGGGAATTGTTTGTAAAGGCCAGTAAGTGAACTGTTTGTCATTTGCCGTCTCCACTTGAGATAAGGGTATTTAAAATCTATGTTCATTTTTTTGAAGAAAGATAAATTCCTCAGAAATGCAGCACCAGAATGGGCTCCTTGCTAGCTAAGTGTGTGAAAGAGGCAAAGAGCAGCCTGCTAAGCCTGTACATTCAGCACAATCATTTTAAATATTGAGCACTGTACACCTGGTAAAAGAAACAATAAAACATAATCTCCTCTCTAAAGGGGATTATTTTCAGCTGCATTGTTTTGATGTTTTTTTCCTTGTATGCACAATTGAAAACTCTGACTTGTAATAAGTTATTGCTTTGTGTGGTGCTTTGGGAGAGAAGCAGAGGGCAGGTTCACAGACCAAGTGCGGAGAGGTCTCTCCCTGGACAGCAGAGGTCCCATCTCAGTGTACAGGTCAGTGACCCCTTTATAAAATCTTTGAAGGGCTTTCTTGAAGGTTATTGACTGACCAAATCCTTTTATTTCATATCAAGTTCAAATGTAATGTCTTTATGAGCATAATGCACAAATCAATGGATCAGGACATTCAGATTATTTAGATAATGCTGAGAGCGTGCAGAATATACTGAGGCATCCTTCACGCTGTTGATGGCTCTCAGTTGAATACTGTATCCCACTATGCTGTTTACCAGACAAACATTTTAGAAAGTAGGGTCCACTGATAATTTTGTGTTTTATTTCTTTTCTAAGCAAGATGGCTATTTTTACCCAGACAATTCAACAGAAATTGCTGCTTTACTTCCCTTGGCAAAGAGCTGGAGGCTTGAAGAGTTGCAACTCATATTCATCTATCTTCACACTAGCAAAAAATTATTATTATTATTATTATTATTATTATTATTATTATTATTATTATTATTATTAAATATGATAAATTATTATTATTGTTGTTATTATTTCAGTAATATGCAGGACACGGATTCATCTAAACCCTGTTCTTGTACAGAACAAAAAATTCTCCCTGCCCCATTAATCTGTTTGAAGCAAATTTACCCTGTACTACAAGTGGAGTTTAGCTTGTATTATTTTCATAGAAACATTAGGAGTTGTGAACAGAAATTTCAGCTTTTCTGAGGTCCTCTTACTCCTGTATGAAGGATGCCTTGCCTCTCCTCCACCCAGGACAACAAACACCCCTCCCAGCCTCCTACGTGGAGCCAAAACCCCTACAAATTGTCCCTGAGGATGTTCTGTCACTTCCCAGGCTCTGTCACGCCAGGCTGAGTTTCTTTTGTTTGTGCCCCCTTTCCGTATCCTCCTGGACAGCAGCAACCCACATCCCCATGCAGCACCTACGGGGGCTGCAGCTGCTGTCAGGGCCAGAGGGAAAGCTCCTCCCCGAAACTCCCTGGCTTCATATATCCAGGGCAAAACAAAACTGTTTGGAGAAGATGGATTATAGAATAAGAAGTTATTACGGTACAGCACAAGGTCAGTTGTTCTTTCAGTGCCAACAAGTTCTAAAGGTCCTACATTTTTGGCAGGAGCACCTTACTAATGAAACACAAACCATCATGTTATGAACTTCAATGTTTTTGCAATGTTTTAATGGACTTTATTCGGGGAGTGGACTGACTGTGTTCATTTCATGGGCTACTTCATTGTGCGAAGTATTTATTTTTCTCTGTCCCGATTTGGGATTGGGGATGGGGGCTGGTGTGGAAATGACATTGTTTTTATGCCAAATTCATGGATGCATAAACGTGTAAGGTGGAATGAATTGAGCATTGCTGTCAGTGCAATGGTTACTTCTGGCAGCAAGAGGGTGGTACGGAGGGCCAGCCAGGCTGCAGTTTCAAGCCCTGATGCCTATAGACAAAATTAGACAAAAATATAGACAAAATCTTGGCCAAGGATCAACCCCCCAGTTGTCAGGAGAGTTAATAACATGGTCCAACATCAACAAGCAAACTTTTAGACATGCCATAGTATGTCCTTTTTATGCTCCATCAAAGACATTAGCAGAACGAGTAGCAAACAAAAGCTGTTACAATCCTAAACAGATTGAAGAGGTTCCTGCTCAACACCCCTGGTGCCTTTCACCCTGACCAGAGCAAGAAGCTCAGCATCAGTAAGACCTGACTCATCCCACAACTAATTAAACAAGTTGTTTCCAAGGAGATGGGGGAAAAGCCTGTGAGCAGGGCAGCTCCTCCAAAAGGGTGAGATTTCAGGCAGACAAAGCAATCCCTACCTCTGCGTGCCAGCTCGCATCTCCCACAGGACACGGCACAGCCCCCTCCCCAGTGCCCATTGCCCATGCCCTGGCAGGCTCTGAAAATCCCATATCGGAGTTCAGAAATGAGAGGTTTTGGACATCTGCAAACAAAACCCCAAGCAAGCCTTCCTCCTTGCACAGCACTGCCTCCCAGTACTGCTACTCCTGGATGATGCTGGTGTTGGGGCTGGTGGCTGCACCAAAATTTCCAAATCCTTTTTTTTTTTTTTTTTTTTTTTTTAATTTGGATTTGGAAATTTTGATTTCCAAAAATTGAGGAAACCTTCACAGGCATATCAAACATTTGTTATCCTACAACCAAAGCCCTACAGTCATCTTGCCAGTTTGTGTTTTTGTTACACAAGGTCTTTTTTTATTGTGAGTTTCCAACACAAAATTTATGGCATTTTTGGGACGTCTGTATAAATAAATATAAAGGGTATTAGAGTGCCATGCAGTGGAAGAGTGAGCCATGCTTTGATCTGGTGTTTCAGTGTTGTCTTTTGCTTGTTTGTTTTTTTATCAGTGGGGATGATAAGGTCGGTATTCCCACTGCCCTAGCCATCAGCCAGTCCATGCAAATTCCCAACATTATGGGGAAAAGAAAAAGAAGTGTTCTTTCACTACCAATCAGAATTTCATTTCTGGCCTCAGCTGCATCCTCACACAAACCTTTCTGAGGAATACCAGGACAAGTGAGCATGTTGCATCCCTTGGATGCTCATTCCTCAGTCATACCAGAAGACTGGCATGTACAATGCACACTTCCAGCATAATTAGTCTTTTTTAATGAAATGGACCCTGGATATATTCCACTGTGGAGCTTCAATAATAGAATTTAAGTGAAAGTAATTTCAAAGTGCAACAGTAGTTTACATATTAGTTATTGTATAAAGGAAAAAAAATGCTCTGCTGTTTTAGGTTAAATGCAATTAACATCCAGGCCTTCTGTGAGACTCCTGGGAGAGAAAGATTGGTTTGGCAGGTTATTTCTCAGATTTTGATAAAAAGAAAAAGAAACTCCCTGTATTTTAACTATATACCCTTGCTGAAAATATTACAGCACTCTCTAGATTCAAGACCTCAAAGCAACTTAGTGGAACACATACATAACTCAAGAATATTTACTAATTAGCTATTACTCAGAAGTGCAATTATCCCTTGAGCTGCTGCCTGTAAAATATTGCATATAAATAAAATTTTGCAAGTCCAAATACATGTCAATTCCTTTCCATTTAGCAATCACTGCGAGAGGGGTGTAAAGAATTTTCTGTTTGGTTTTGAGAGAAAAAAAAAAAAAAAGTATCCAGGCCATGGTGCAGGAACAAGAGCATGGTTACTACAGAAAAACACATTCACTACCCTTCCTTATTTCATATTGTTGTACCCTACTACTTCTAATCAAAAATGTGTTTTTATGAGAAAAACAGAAAATACTAATATAGATTTGTTGTAAAACTGTTTGAATGTACCAAAACAGATTTTCTTGATTATTTTCTTTCTTTGTCTCTACTAAACACACTTAAAAAAAAATACACACAATTTCTCTCCACATTTGAAAGGTTAAGTCTTTCACACTGAAACATTTCGACAAGTTCTACCTCTACAGTTATCTAGGAATAAAATCTAACTCTTTCAACATCTATTAATTAGTTCAATTGGATCTTATTGTAAAGGACCTCAGAAAATATTGCCCATTCTTAGCTGCATATGAGTATTTAGATCAAATCCCACTACTTTATTGTTTCCACTGGAAAAACAAACAAAAAAAAGATACAGGTTAGGACAAACATAAAACTCTGGCTAATCTCTTTCTTTTTCATTGCTTTTGGACACTTTCTGCAAGGTAGACGGTCCTTCACAGGCTGTTAAATACAACCTCTGGCTGGGGAAGTCCCCGAGATGCAGATTGTTGGAGGTGGGAAAATAGACGAGGAAAGTCTCACTACATGTCCCCCTGTTCCTAGCTCCATCCTTATGCACCAACTGATAGCCAATGAGACAGGATATTGGACCAGGCGGATTATTAATACAGCCCACAACAGCTATTCCTACAGTGCAACCAGAGCATTTTACCTTTAGGAAATTGCAGTGTAACTGTGTTTAAAACCCACTAAAGTTAATAGAAATATTCTCATCGACTTCAGTGAGCTCTGGACCACTCTATCAGATGTGTATTTTCACCTTGACCTTCAGCCAAGTAAAAAATTTAGATTTCTAACCAAAGTTACTCATCTAAAACATAAAGAGAAGTAGATACCTCCACAGAACAATTAATATCATCATGGAAGAGGTGGCTCAAATATCTCCTTATCTCCATCTGTGGAAATATCCTGGATGTAGAGCCTCAAATAGGTATCTAACTCTTAGAAAGCTGCAATAGATGAGATAGCTCTGATCCCTAGTGGCACAGGGGGTGATAGTAAGGATAGAGTAAAATTTATTGCTTCAGTAATAAGAGGAATAAAAGAAACGAGGTACATGTAGACCCAGAAAACCCCCCAGAAATGGCTGGATCAGAAACACCGAACTGGCATTCGGTGTAGCTGTGGTTGCGACCAAAGTTCTTCCAGACCTCCAGTGTGTTTCAGCCCTGGTTTGGCAGACCTGCTGTGCTGGCTTTCTTCCTCTTTTGCTGCCCAGAGGCAGCCGTGACCAGCACGTGCCTGCCACCCGCCACCTCCCCAGCCCCATTTCCCACGCTTGGCAGGCGTGTGCCTGAGCCAGCTTCCCCCGGACGCCCCGACTGCCGTGGCACGTCTCGAGCTGCTGAGTTTCCTCAGGAAATACTATTCAGGGGCTTGTTTATTTTGCTATTATGAGTATGTTTTGCTACAAGAAATTACACTTAATTATGTTATAATATTTTCAGTACTGTTAATGTTAATATTAATGCGTTGAAAATCATTTTTACTTAATTTTTACTGGGTGTTCTTGTATAATTGATAGGGAATTTGTTATTAAATCTTTTATTTGACTGATTACTTAATCATTCCCACATGGTTATTGAAGACAATCTTACATATAATTAATTTCACTAATAGAGACTCCCCATGTTTTCCTTCCTAGGCCAGTGTCTGCATGGTTATCATGTAATTTAAGGCTTTCCTGGGGCAGCTTAAATTATGCACATATTTGTATTAATTATATATGGCCAGATTCTGCTACCTTGCATATAGTGGCTAACACCTCCTTCTCTATGTAGCTCCTATGAAATCCATGGAGCTCCTTGCCACCAGATCAATGCAATAGAAAGTGGTGGAAAATGAGCACAAAACTGGAGAGAGGAAGAATTTCATTTGGCTGCTTTCATTCCCTTTCCTCGAGTGCAGGACCACCCGGGATCTCCTGCCCTCTCCCTTTCACCACTCCTAATCCAAATGGATGGGTCCATCCGCTGCACCACCATTTTAGGATCAGCACAGGGAAGATGTGGGGAAGGGAGCACCCTCCTTTACCAGCTATGAAATGCACAGATATTGGGCACACACAGTCAGTAACAAAGGACCACGGGCCATGTGTGCATATGTGATAGGGAACAAGTTATTTTCAATGTCATGAAAGGCACAGAGTTATCTATCAGGTGACATGCCAAACTCGTGACAGGATGCTAAGTAATGCACCTGATGCCAATTATTGACTCCCAATGACAAATTGGTTTTGCATATTGCATATTTTCCCCCAGAGTGAAACACAGAGCCAGCTCAAACGCCAGCCAACTATGCTGCTGTGCTTGCGAGGAAAGAGCGTGTGAGGGGTAGAGGCACAAGGAATTCACATTGTCAGCATCGTCCCAGCCAGCTGCTCTCTGCAGTCTGGTGACAGCAGCAGCAGCAGGCTCTGCACAACCCCAGCCTTCCTCCAGAAGCATGACCTGCTCCGGGATGGGGACCTGAGAGAGCAGGACCCCCTGCATGCCACAGCTGGGGTCTGTTGCAGCAGACGCAGGTGAACGAGGACATGAGCTGAATCAATGGAAATACCAGCAGAGTCCACAGACATGCACCGATGTCAACGGGGTGGGGCAGGGAGCTCAGGTTAAGCATGAAGGCGACTTCTCACAGCACCAATGCCATAGCAAGAACTTTTTAAATCAATTTATTCTTAGAGAACTGAGCAGAGCACGAGCTGCATACCAAAGAGTGGCCATGATAAGTTCATTTAAAGCAGAGGCTCTTCCTAGCTAACATTTTAAGCTGCCCTCAAGCAATTCTCTGCCATGCATCAGGATTTCTAAAAAAAAAAAAAAACCTTATGAGCCCAACTCCATAAAAAAGTTCCCGAATGGCCAGGAGCAGTGAGCAGTGTTTGGTACCTGTGGAGGTTCAGGGACTGAGATCTCTGAGGACAGTTCAGTTGCTAAAATTTAAAAATGCAAACCAGAATCAATTGAAGGGCTAGCTGGTGTTTTCAGTGCATTGGTATTTTGATTAATTTAGGGGGATCCAGTGGGCAAGAGATTTTTGAAGTTCAGGCCTTGCACTCCATTACTCAAAACCTCTCGTCTGCCGAGGTAGCATCCTGCCCCCTCTGCGACGTCCACTGTTAATGCGGGCGATAACCACGATTCCTCCCCACACACTATTTAAATTCTAAGACACTGACAAACTATAACTCACAGGGAACCATTTTAAATTATTATTATTCAATGGCTTGTAAACTGTATCTCATCATTAAACAGAATAATAAATAAAAATAATGACTAGCTTTCAAGCCAGCAATGTAAAGAACATACTTTCCTGCTGAATAGTTGGTTCGTTTTATTACGTGTTAATTAAAGTGAAATCCATCCTTTAATTGTTAGGTTGAGAAAAAAATATTTAGAGTTGGGAAGTGAAGGAAATCCCATATTTCCCATTTCTCTCTGCAGCAATGTTGCTGTATAGACCGAGATACCAGCTGCTGAAGGAATATATAGCAGCCCCACAGATACTTTACAGTACCAAAACCTAGCTCGGGGCTACACATCCCCAGATGAAAGACAGCAGCTCCGCGGAAGGAACCAGAAATGTGTCTGTGCGGCCGCTGGCAGGGGAGGAGGAAGGGGTTAAAGGCAGGGGCGGCCGGATCCGGAGCTGCGGCCCCAGCCCAGGCCTGCCCGCGCTCACCCATGGTCAGCCACACTGCACCGGGTAATTCCATTAGGGTGCGAGATTCAAATGCAGAATTAGCTGTTGCCTACGCAGAATTATGTTAAACATGGCCCAGACTGAAAATCAATATTCTGCTTAAGTAACTGGCCCTCCAGTAATTTAATGAAGCTAAATTGCATTACACGGAGGTAAGGTGGTGGGGGACCATTTTGTCTCAAACCTTCCATTATACAGTGACTGTACAGCTGTATGCCTAAAGAGAAATTAAACACATACACTCATTTCTTCTTGAAGTTGGAACAGTGTTTTTTACACTGGATTACTTGTCTCCTTCCTTAATTTAAAACTACAGTAAATAATTTGCAGCCACATAATTAGGAGGGAGCCACAGTCTTATAATAAGAGGAAAAAATTGCTACTAGAGTATTAAAGGATTTTTTTTACTTCTCAAGAAAAAAATGAAAAAGGACATTAAATGTTAGATCTGTATTAAAAATGTAATTCTAAAGGGTTTAAATCTATGACATGTCTACACTGAATTAATTAAATTCATGATCTGATCAAGGACTGAAAAGCTACCTCGGAGCTATCTCTTAAAAATGCTATGTATGTACATGTCAAAATAGGAATTAAAAAAAAGCAGCCCTTTGATTTATTGGCAATTCATGCATGCATTATTGTGCTTTCTTGCCTTGTAGTAGGAGAGAAGTCAAAGTTTTATAAAGCACCTGAAACCTTCCCCTCCCGTGCTTTATTAAAGGAACTTTCTCGCAGAGCACGGCCGTACCGAAACTGCAAGTCGTCTACTATGAATATGATCACGGTGACATCCATGACTACTTAACTTGTGTTAAAGCTGATTGACAAGAACAAAGAGGGTACAATTACATTATGCAGCACTTGTACGGCACCCTCTTTTATTTATTATTCAGCTACAAAACTTCAACTGGAAGAAACACTTCAGAGTTTTGTGTCGAGAAGACAGAATTAAATTGACAATAATTCTGCGCTGCGTGGTATGAAGTTATGCTGATTAGAGATTGCTTCCCCCTAAATCATTTGTCACATTGCCTTATATAAGGGTAAAACAGACTTCAACCATGTGTAGCTGCAGCGGTATCTTTGGGGAAATGCAGGCAGTAGAGTATGTATTGTTTAAAAGGAAAAGAAGTGATTTGCATGCTCAATCGCTATTTTTCTCATCTGTCCAACTACCAGAATTTTCTTCCTGTACTTAAAAGGCAGTTAAACAAATGACATTTTATTTATGCCGAATCCAAAGCGAAACCAGAGACATTTAAAAGCAAATGTCTATGTAACATGTGGATCCCCGTGCTGAACAAGCTGGGTGGATGCACACTGCGAGGTGCGAGGCGGGCAGCAGCAGCCCCGAGAGGCCAGGCCAGGCTTGCTGTGCCCCTGCTCTGGGGCTGCTGGCTTGGAAAGGTGGCTCCAAAACCACCTGCTGCCCCCAGACCCAGCACTGGGGGTTCTAAAGATGCCGTGTGTGTCACTTTTCTCACGTCCCACACTTCAATACCAGGTGCTGCTACCAAATAGGAGAAGCAACCGGGTGTATTCCACAGGCAGATAAAACAAAATGCCTCCACTGCCAGAACAAGACTTGCAGAGAGCTCTGAAACCCCAAAACAGGAGTCTAGGGGTGTCCATCTCTGTTTCCTCTGAACATTTATGAGCAAGAGCCAGCATTGCTGCTCTCTGAATATTCAGGCTTTTAGCTGAGGGAGCTCTGCCTTTCCTAGCAGGCAGGTTTGTCCCCATGGAACAGACTTCCAGGTAGAGCAGCCCCAAGCACTGACAGCTACGGGGACACCCATGAGCGGGTTCCCTCCCAGCCCTCCCACAGTGACTACGCTACTACGACCACAGCACCAATATGTGAAATTAACACCATGCCGATTTATTTTCCTCTCTCCTGCTATGCTGCTACTCAGCAGCATCTCCTGCAGGGACATGGTCCTGTGCCAGCTGAACCTGGAAGTCCTTCGCTTCCAGAGTGATGGCTCTGGACCGGCATCACCTCCAGCACCTTCCTCAAGCAGCAGCAGCAACAAAAAGCAATGCAACAAGGGATGAGATGAAAAAAAAATAAATAAAAATAAAAATAATAAAAAAAAAATAGCTCTCTCTTGCATGTTATTGATTGAAAGGGAAAACATTTAACAAGAAATTAGTTTTACACCCTTGAATACCAACTTGCAGATCAGTGTTTTTGTCTCTGTTTTGCTCACTGCCTTATATTTTTTTGGGATGGCAATTCAGTAATGTGCAACTGAACATTTATTAATTATGCCCAATTAAAAGAACTGGTTTGAAGGGAACATCTTTCCTCAAATAAAAATAAAAATAAAAATCTTCTGTTTTTTTTTCTCCATGCATTCTAGCCGGGATGTAGCTGCTCACTGCAGAACTGTGCTTTGCATGTACTTGCCACAAGGAACTGCAGGATTTTCTTCCCCTCCTACTTGTAAAACATTAGTTTACAAACATATCCAACAGGGAAACGTATCACGTGTCTTAAAATGCAGGGTCCTTTTGAGCAATGCATATAGCACTTTCTTTTTCTTTAAGATGCACCTCTATGTTAAATGATAGTTCCTTTGGGATTTTCATTAATGTTCTGGCAAAAAAAAAAAAAAAAAATAGAAAAGGGAAAAAAATAATTTGGTGAAATTCCTTGAATGATGAGTTTAGCGTTTTCCTTCTGGTCATATTTACATTTAGTGTTTTGATGATGTTAAATTCTACAAATGAGAGCAGTTTTTAAGTGTTCCTTTCAACACTGACTGCTTTTTCTGTTTGATTTCTCCTGCTGCTGGTGTGTTGTCAATGCTGAATGCTGGAATTGTTGTTGAGCAGGCACAGCTGGATGAATTAAAGTCTCTCCAGTAACTCAAACCAGAAATGACTTCATCTCTAAACTTTCCATGTAGCACAGGTCAGAGCTCTGAGTAGGGACAAAAATAATGGGGTTACCAGAGAAAGAAAAAGTCAAAAGTACAAGTCAAAATATAGCAGGCGGTCGGAGGGGCTTTGTGTGACTGCAGCAGTTTCCCCCTGTTACCAGCGGGCTCTGTTACAGGCTGAGGCTCTGATGAAGCCATTCGATAAGTAATTGTATTTTAAGTTCAAACAGAACATCTGCATGCACGCGGATACGGAGCTCCGTGCATTTACCTTATTAACTATTTACTTAAATTATCTGCTGGGTTTCCTCGTACATAGTTACTAGCACCTAATGATATAATCTATTAATTTATTCAAGGAATTTTGCCAAAAAACAAATAAAAGTGCTGAACACAAACATTTCCTCTTCACTCATTTAGAGCTCATCACAAACACCGAGGCATTTCCGTGTGGCGAAGGCAGATTTTAAAAGGTAACATATTTAATTAACGTGAAGCAATTTCTAAAGCAAATACCGGAGAGGCCCGCCGCAGCCAGGCACTCCCCCCTGCTCCCTGCCGGCTCCTGTGCCGGACCCTCGTGCCCAAAGTCTCCCCAGCAGCTTTTGCTTCTTTTATTGTGAAGGAAATTCTATTCTTGACATTTTTATCTCTTAAACAGGCCTAAGCAGGGGCATTGTTTCTGCCCTTCCTCGGGCACATCCTCAGGTGCCCTTTGCAGGCTTCCTGTGGAGCATTTCATGCTCTCCCATGTCCATGTGTGAAAGAGGCAACGTTTCACATCAGCGGCCACCACGCCACAATTTTTAGCCTTTTCCTTAAGCATGTGTAAAAGGCCTCGCCTTGCCTGTAATTTCTGTATGTGCCCTGACCTGCCTGCTCTCTGCTGAGCTAGATGTGGTGTGTGCTAGGAGCTTTACACCAGTGTGAGATGTCCGCGTTCCTTCATCACTGAGCAGAGCCGACACAACACAAACACAGCATTGGAGGTGTTTAAAAACAAGGATTCAAAAACCTCCCGACACACATGTGGTCAAAGGCCTCTGAAACTCAATGTTTTGTCTTTAAATCAATTTGTGTTATCAATAGCCATGAATTCCAGGAGCTTAAAGTGTGATCTGCTCTTTATCGTTGCAATTCTGAAAAAACAGTGTCATGGACATAAAGACTTTGCAGGCGACCCTGGCATACCCAGCAATAGCTGATTTCTAAAAGTGACCTAAAACATCCCATAATGAGAAAGTTCACTGGTATAATGTTCTTACTGGAGCCACACAGCTCCAGGTGGTGTTCTACACGTTTTCTGTTATACATCTTTTGTGTTTTGGGTGAGTTATGTTAAATGTACACGTCTCCAAAATCAGGTGCCTGGGATATTATATGGTGCAATACAAAGCTGACGCATGGCATTGCAAAGGCACACACAAAAGCAGTAACCATTGAGCTGTGGATTAATATTCATGTGCGCAAGAAAATCTGTCAAATCCCTACCAATAATTGCAATCTGCCTATCACAATTCCAGCTGGCTAATGGTCAGCCTTCCTTTCCATGGCAATGGCAGAAATCACAGGGCTCTGGTGCAGAGGTGAGGGCTTGGAGAGCTGCTCCTGGTGCTGGGGTTATGCAGGTGCTCCCAGCCTGCCTCCAGCCTGCTCTTCCCCTGCGTTGTTCCACCCCCAAACACTCCTTCCTTTTAATGTGAGGAGGTGAGATGCAGTCTGAGCTCTTGGGGAGCTGGGGGCAGTTTGCCCTTCCCCAGCCTGCCCTCACCCTGCCAAGCCCACCCTATCACCCCCCTTGTAGAATGTGTCATGCCCATCTTCCATTTAGGAGCCCCTGTGGCTTTCCAGCATGGTTTGAATTGCTGCTTGAACCTTTTCCAGAGCTCTTCAGTGTTTGCCCATCATTTTTACATCTGGTGGGGAATTTCCATGCTGGGGCATCCGCTGGTCCAGCCCTCCCTCCCCTCCCTGCTGCACCTTGCTGCCTTTGTGGGGCTCTCCCCTGTTGAACCCTGCCTTTTCCTAAAAATTAAAATTTACTTCTGTGGAGCAACTTCTTAGGGAAAGGAGGTGTTGCTTTCCAAAAAAAATGTAACCAATGTGCATATTAGACCTTACTCTCTGCAGATATGGCTCTCGTAGTATTCCTACTTTGAAAAAAAAAATAAGTCATGATTTCAAGGGAAAAAAAAAATATATATATATATTCACATATATATATAATTGTATGTAAAGTTCTCTTGGATCTGAAAGACAAAAAGCCATAACACCCTAACAAGTCAAAACCTCAGCCTAGGAGAAACAATTGGTCGAGATACAGATGGAAAGCAATTTTAAGAAGGGAAATCTCAGGGTTTGACACTTTTTTTCATTCTTATCCAAAATCGCTTTGTTTTTAAACTCACATTTTATCAACTGCAGAATTCAATTCACTGCAAGTCTCATTGATTTCAGCTGCATTTTATTCCAGGGATAAATGTGATCCCATTATTCTATTACCAAGAATATTAAAAATAAAACACAGATGACAACTTTATCACTTAAGTTGGCATTCATTACATATGTGTAAGGATTTTTATTTTTTCAAGAGGAGTTTCATTTGGATTTCTAGCGTATAGCCATGCATATACACAGCAGTCAAAGAAGCTATAGCCTGTCATTTCAATAAAACATGTATGAAAGCATCCCTAAGCACCTCCTGACATGTCAGGAATATATGGTGTAAGAGTGCGTCCATGTCAGCAGTGACAAGCTGAACCTTAATGGCTCTAAAACAGTCTTTATGGTTTACTGTACCCGTAATCCATTTTATAATGAGTGCTCAACTAAATACAACGGTTCTGAGAGTTTCCTCTGTCTTTTAAATCACCCTGAGGTGCCTAGACGAAGGAAAAACCTCCAAACTGTGGGTGATCCTTCCAGGGAAGCTCTGTGTGCTGAAACACTTCCACTCAACAGATAAATTAAGGATAGGGTTTTAGCCTAATCCTTAAGTTTCCTTCTGTGGATTTTAAGAGAGACCACTACTGATATTTTCTTGCAGTTTGGGGGAGGTTTTGTATTTTACCAGGCTGGCACTGCCCGGGACTTGCAAAATGTGGAGAAAAGGGAGGTTGCCTGTAGGAAGCAGGGGCTGCTGAGAGTCAGCTGCAGGCTTACATTTTAAAGAAAGGCAAAATGAGGTTCAGATGTCCAGTAGAGTAGCAAAAATGGAAATAAATAGCAGGAACCTCCAACTGAAACACCTTTCCTCAATGTGAAAGCTAAGCTGTGCTTCATTTATTTATTCAGAGGAAAGCCTGCATGTGTTGTGGGGGCAAAACAGGATGTATCCATCAGCCCCAGCCACCCAGCCTCCATCAGCCCCAGCCACCACCCTGCCCTGCTGGCATGGACTGTGCTCCACAGCCTTCCCCAGCCTGTCAGCTTCTGGCCTTACTGCTGTTTTGGTGGGTGGGTACCCATGCTCCTGCCTGCAGAGATGAGGCTCTGACATCTAAAGGTGAAACTTTATAAATTCAGTCTCCAGGTGGTTTGGGCACCACATGTGCTCAGGGACCAGAAGCTGCGCAGCCCCTGCAGGGTGGCCATGAGGAGCCTGCTCCCCCCCCCCCAGCACCGGGACAGCCAGGTTCACAAGCAGTTTTGCTCTCTCTTGTTTCTATTCTTTTTAAGATCAAATCTATGTTTTCAGTCTTTGTGCCTCTTGACGAATATAAAAAAAAAAAAAAAAAAAAAAAAAAAAAAGAAAGAAAAGAAAAAGTTGTAGTGCCATCCCCAGGGAAAGGCACCCCCAGGCCCCACCGCCACCACCCTGGGGCACCAGAAGCACCCTCACAACCCTTCCCCTTCAGCCACATTCCCTCACCAGCTTTCCATCAGAAAGCACACCCAGCTCTTCCGTGCCTGGGGACACCTCTGGGCACCCCTGTCCCCTGGAGGACTCCCCAGCTTTCCCCAAAAAGGGCACCCGAGGGCTCTCCGGCTTGCACGGGAGGTGCCAGCTCCCACCAGGAGGGTGCCGGCCCAGGGGCTGGGTGCATGGCGAGCACCCAGGGGAGGGAAGCAACTAGAAACAGCCACGTAACATCTATTTAGAGCCTGAGAGCATTTGCGAAAGCCGTCCCCATTACTGTTGAAAAGATGCAAATTTGGTGAAATAATCAGCTGTATGGCTGCAGGCTGTTTCTCAAGTACCCTGATTTCTTACAGGAGTGAAGGTATTAGTGCAAGGCACACAGCAAGGCCAAGTTCATGTTGCTCAGAGGTAGCCCCTAACCAAACTCCACCAAGTGCTATAAAACAAGGTTTGTTATCCTGGAAAGCACTGACAGTTCATCCAATAAAACCCCCCAAACCAGGACCCTGCAGGCTGGTTGCAGGGGTGCACAAAGCAGTGCTCACGGCGTGCCTGACACAGGGGCTCGTCGCCCGCGCACGGCCCGCTCTGCACCACGGTGCCCGGCCTGTGCTCAGCACCAGGCAATTAAGACAGCACCTTGCATCAGGTTTTGCATCAAAAAAAAAAAAAAAAAAAAAAAATCCCATCTTACGTTTAGGGACCTGCTTATCGGCTAAAATGTACAGCAGTCTGTGCGCAGGGCACAGCACCGGCTTTGTGTTTCAGGCTTGAGAACAACTGAGGAGCAGCTCTGCTGTACAAGTGCTGGGAAGCAGCTACATGCACGCCTTAATGCGAGGTGTGAATCTGCCTCATGTCGGCAGACTTCCCTCCCTGCCTCCCTCCTCTGCCTCCCAGCTTCGTCTGGCTATACTTCTGAAAGAAAGAAAAAAAAAAAAAAAAAAAAGAAAAGAAATGTATTTAGGAAAAAGATATTTAACATGCACAAAACAGAACCATTTTCCTAGTAGCTATTATTGTAAATAACACACTAACAAGTTTTAAAGGCTGTAGCACATAAACTATATATACAATTCATTTCAGGAATAGGAAATATATTCTTAAACCACCAGTGTCTTCAGTAGAGATAGAAGGTGAGCCCTCAGTCAAGTAGTTTAATTATTGTAATCCTAGTCCTCCATAAAATCAGTTTTACGGCCAGTGACTTAAAATAATGTCATGGAAACAAATATATACACTAATATCAGGCAGATATTCAGTTATGTTTGTGCTGTGCATACAGTAGTACAGAAGATAACAATGTAAGACATCAGTTTGAATCTTGAAATATTATTTTCTCATGTATGGCATAAGGAGAAAATGGTTCATGCTGCTTTATAATGCAGTAATGAAATAAACTGAAGTTGGAGAGGGTGTGTTTGTGTGTACAACCGAGTTTATCCTACGATATGCATCTTTATGTATTATGTATTCAGTTTTCTCACATTTTTCTCAGTGGACAGATATTGTGCTGTAGTTCTCAGAATACCTGAGAAAAACATTCCAGCAAATTGCATTACTTGTCTATACAGATAGCATGAGGAGCACAAAACAGGCAAGGAGAGTCTTCATCATGTAAAGCCTTTTTTGATTTCCTCCCCCCCCCCTCCCAATCTTCTGTAACAACATAAAAGATACTGTTATGACAAGTACTCTGGTAGTTCGTTCTTTCATTTATAATTTAACCACAGCCTATATAACCTAATCAGAAAAATGTGGAGCATGATTAGTACAACAATTGAATACAGTTGGGCTTCTTGAGCAACTCAAAGAACAATACAAAAGAAAGCAAAAAGAAAGAGGGGGGAAAAAAGCAAGGAAAAGCATCGCAGGCATATCAGAAAATATGTGGTATTTCTTTAATATTTCATTTTAAACTACCTAATTGTGTTTTTAAGCTTCGGTTCCTGTAATTTTGCAAGACGAGGCATTCCAGTGAGAAAACATATGGTAAGGGATTTTTAAACCACATAGCTAGAGTGCATCATAGACTTATCTGCTGCTTTAGTGTCACAAAAATCCACCACTGAATTTATCCAGTCACCCATTAAAGAAAGAAAAGAATTAAAGGAAAAGGAGTTTAAAAATCCCCAAATGCTACAAAAACTACTGGAAAGTGACACGGGGTTCAATCCACAAGCGAGGTGAATCTTCGGGGCTTCTCGGGAAGGAGAAGCAGCAATGAGCTCTCTCAGGGCTGTCGGTTATTTCGGGATACCGCGTAGTAAATATTGCATTCAGTTGTGACAAACTGTCTTTAGCAACAACTTGTAACATCGGCTTGGCTAAAATGACTTTCAATGAATCTCGTGCCTCGAGTGGAGGCGAACCTGGGCTCGGGGCCGCTCTGGAAGCAGCAGGAGTGAGATCTGGTGGCACAGCCGGTGCCATGCTGGCTTCCAGCTGAATCAGCACCTCGTGTGGCCCTTCTAGAGGGGATGTCGAGGCATGGTAGGGATGAACTTTGACATTTGTACCCAGCTGGGAGAGCTGAGCCAGTGCTTGGAGCTTCTGGGCCAGCACTGGCCACCAGCATCCTCCCACCAGTGTCCTCCTGCCACGCAGCACGGGTCCCCAGCACAGGGCCCTCGGGAAGAAGACCAGGCACGACAAAAGGCAATATCCCCAATGGTGTCGTTGCCACCAGCCCCATAGCAGATTGCCAGGGGTTGGCACTAGCATAAAGTGTTAGGATTTGGTGGGAAGAGGAGTTAAAAGAAACTTTTGAATGCCAGCGGTGAACTCTTGGTGAGAAAAAAAAAGGGGACTGCTGCAGCAGAGCTGCCTCACGATGCCATTTATCAGGGCTGAGCACAGCCTATAATCAGCGTAAGGCATCAGGGAGCTTGCAGTTATTTGTTCAGAAATGCTGGAAACACGAACTAGCCTCCTGAAAACCTTTCCTTCCCACATACACGAGAAGCAGTGTCACTGCTTACACAGCTGTGCAAGCTCCTGCCTCCTCGTCCTGTTATTATCTAAATTTACCTGGAATTGGTCTTTCCTTTTTCACTGGTTATCTTGCTTTTAATAGACAAACTCTTAACCCCTTGCACTTAAAGGATTCCCCCAAGGTTGTGCACTTTTTTTCCACTGGGATTTCCTAAGTGTAAGGAGTGAGAAAAGTGTAAGGTGTTAATCTTGATAATTAGTGCACAAAACCAATTAGAGGTCCAAAAAACCTTAAGGCACAGAAAGTGATTTTTTGTTTATTTGCTTACCTTATTAAGTTAAATATCTGTCTGAATTAATCACTAATGAATGTGAAGAAGGCTCAATAGCACTGGCTTAATGAACAGCAGTGTCAAATGCATTTTACAGGGCACCAAATCACTGGGTATAGTAAGCCAAGTTGCTATTCAAAATTACTTTTCTGCCCAATTTTCTGTTTGCAAAGCAGTAAATTATTTACATTTATTGTGCTTATTTAAGTACTTAAATAGTATGAATGGAGTACAGGCACATTTTAAAAATATAGAATCATTACACAACCCTGCTGCTGGAAATTCATGTCGTTTTTCCCCTAAAGGCTGCCTTCCCCCCTGGCCAAGCTTTCTTTTACAACAATTCTTGCAACACCCCATTATTAGATGAAACATTTTTTTTCCCCTGCAATTTATTATTTTGCATGTTTTCAGACAAGTGCTGTAGGACTTAAATTATGCACATCAGGAACAGTCCCTCTCACACTTGCATAGTGGCTTGAGCAAAGTTCTTAGGTTTTGTGGATCAAACTATGCTGTCTTTCACTGCAACAACTGTATTTTCACTTTCTTTCCATCTATTATTCACATCGTAAACATCTGCATTGTAAACGTCAGATGTACTAATTGTCATGTCTCTGGCTCCGGGTATTAAGCCCTACTCTTTTGAATTAAAAGCAATATATATCTCTATGTATCTTTTTTTTTTTCTATTAATATCTCAAAATGCATGTCCCTTTATTTTTTGAGCAGGCACTGGGGCTTTCGCAGCTATCTCTTACGCTGTATTTTTTTTACGCTTTGGAAAAGCCTTCATGAAATCTTTTCCTGCTGCAGATTTTGGCTGCACGGACACACAGGAGGAAGGTGAGCTGATTCATCAGCCCCGCGTTAGAGGCACATAATGGAATATAATGGAAGGGGAAAGACTAATAGCAGAGGAGCAGAAAAAGTGGAAATCCACAGCTTTCTAGGATCTCCTTAAAGGTGATTTTTTTTTTCTTCTTCCCCTTTTTTATTGCAGCCTGCAGAACAATCCAGGAAATGTTTTGTGGTAAATATGTAGCCAAACGTTTGCAAGGAGAAAAACTTTGTTCGTTTTTCCCAGCGTTCAGATGCTTTGTAAGAGCACACAAGCTGCATGAAATCCCGTGCACATAACCTAGCGTGGCTACATACGGATTCTGACTTTGTGTGTTAGTCCTTTCCTACCTTGCCTTAATAAAATAAACAGTAATAACCCTTTGAAAGATATGTTGTGGGAACATTTAAAGGGGGAGAAATTGCAAACTGCATCCTGCAGATTTAACTATTTCAGTGATTTGTTCTAAATGCTAGTAATGCAACATTAATGTTAAAAAGTCCCATGCTATTCATAAGAGATTATACAGGAGTAAACATTACAATGGCCGTAACGATCTAATTAAAAGAATCAGGCACACTTGGAAGAATCCCGCTTAAAAATAATAACAATAATAGTAAAATCGATGGCACAGCCCCCGGTCCGGAATGGGACGGAGCACGGTGCTGTGATCAGACACAGCCTATCTCGTACATATCTAAAGTCCTCTGGTCTTTGTTACTTAATGCGATGCAGAAGATCAAAGATCCGTACAGTATGTGCCGGGGTGTTGCTGCAGTCCCTGTCACACGTTAAGGGGGTTGCTGTGGTGTGTGTGTTTTTTTTTTTTTTAATTATCATTATTATTTTTTTTTGCTGCTTTTTCTGCTTTTTGCAGAAATACAAAATACAAGATTTTTTTAAAAAATAATAATAGTAATGATGATGAGGATAAAACGAGAAGGAGAAGAGCGCTGGAAGACCCCCGGCCCTCAAGGCGCTGGGAAACGGGGCCGAGCTCGGCGCTGCCCCGGAGGCCGGGACCGAGCCGGGGCCGCTGCCCCCCGCCGCCAGCACCGGGGCCAGGGCGCCGGGGCCGGGGCCGGGGCCGGGGCCGGGGCGGTGCCGGCTCGGTGCCGACCACCGGGGGGCGCTGTGGCTCCGCGCCGCCCGCCCGCCGCCCGCCGCCCGCCGCCGGGAGCCGATCGCGCCCGCCGCAGCCGCACCGCAGCCGCGGCCGGGGAGGGAGCGAGGCGGCAGCAGCAGCAGGAGGAGGAGGAGGAGGAGGAGGAGGAGGGAGGGAGGAGGGAGGGAGGGAGCGGCGGCCGCGCTTTACAAGTTCCTGAATTTTATGGCTGCGCTGCAACAGCGGAATGTCCACTCAATCTGTTGAGAAGTTAGCACAGCAAACATGCGCCGGGCATATTAAACACGGGATGAAATGGTGTAGTGAATATTTATTAGCGAAAATATAGGTTCTCAAAAACAGAAATAAAACAGGGTAATGGATGAAGGGAAGAATAGATTTAACACTGAAATAAATATCAAAGGTGCAAAGAAAAGGCAAAATATAGTGTTCAAACAAAGCTGCGAATTGGGCCCAGATTTAATGCGTCCCCGGGGAAGAAAAGGTTGGACAGACTGTTGGAATTGAGATACTACTTTTAGTACACAGCCCCTGTAATGCTGTCAGCTTTATTTCCTTTGACAAATGTGAAATAAAATTTGTCAAAGTTAGGGCTTGGTAAGTTTGCTATTGAAAATTCAATTGGTAATAACTAGTATAGCCTGGCACTCAGGAGATTTTTAAAGGAAAGGGATGTTTAAGATGCCGGGAGGGAGGGAGAGAGGGGGG